>NW_013524823.1:794248-810122 GCF_000836215.1 Papilio polytes
TTTTTAGTGTACTGTTTTTTTTGAGAATACTTTGTTTTTGGTGTATTTTGTTTTGTTTTTAGTGCATTTTGTTTTGTTTTTCGTGTATTTTTTTTATGTGTGTTACGGCATAACTTCGCCGCTAGTAGACCGATTTTTATAGTTCTTTTTTACCCGAATGGTAATGCTTGCAGGTGGGTCCCTTTTTTCTGTTTGATTTTCGTAGTCAAAGACTACGACGTAGTTAAATAGTTTAGTTCAAAATCGCGTGACGAAATTTGGGGTCATTTTTGCTTTCTTTGCTTACGTAGCCTAAACTATAAGACTTACATAAAAATGATGTACGGAAGAATTGTAGCCATTTAAAATTTGCTAAATTAAAATCCTTGATAGCATAAATCTATCTATTAAGGTTGTCGCAAAATAACCACTTTTTTCATTAAAATATCGATCGAAATTTATACCCCACTTTCAACGCTATTACTCGTATTCGGTATGAATCTTTATCTAAATAAATGTATCCATCATCAAGAGAATTTAATGTAGATTATAAATGCCCTTAAAACTGTATGATTCCGATCAATAGTTTAGGAGATATCATAAAAATAAAATTACGAGTCGCAGAAAAAGTTACCAACTTGTAACAAAGTTTGCTTTCTTGGCTTACGTAGCCGACTATAAGACCTACATACAATTGATGTATGGAAGAATTGTAACTCATTCAATTAGCTAAATTAAAGTCCGCAATAGCATATATCTATCTCTTAAGGTGGTCGCAAAATAACCGTTTGTGTTGCGAAAACCGTCAAATAAATGCAATCGACTTCATTTTCAACGCTTTTGTTCTTATTTGGTATGAATCTTTATCCAAATAAATATGTTTTCACGATAGAGTATTAAATGTAGAACATAATTGCCTTTTACAGTATGTAATTCTGACCAAGATCCTAGAAGTTATCAAAATATTAAAACTCACGGGCAACAGATAGATAACCGATTAAGATAACTCATTCTTTGTTTGAAAGCTAGTAATTATCATATTGCGAGGTTTAGATTCAAAAATCGGGAAATAATTAAACATTAAAAAAACCGACCTCCAAACAAATACACTAAAAACAAAATATTCTCAAAAAACAGTACACTGAAACGTAACTAAATTTATTGAAAATACTAAACCTACCTTATTGTAGCTGTTGTGTCTATTTTGTACAATAATTATTACTTTGAAGTCGGTATCAGTCAATGTAGATAGATTCATTACTTAAACGTTACTATACTTTAAATTGTCAATTGTTATGGTAAAAATGTAGAAAGCCTTACGTAGAAACATCACTGCATACCTCGGCTGACATCGACATCAAAGTAATAATAATTGTACAATATAGACATAACAGCTACAATAAGGGAAGTTTAGTATTTGTAAGCAATTGTTTAGTTACTTTTTAGTGTACTGTTTTTTTGAGAATATTTTGTTTTTAGTGTATTTTGTTTTCTACTATATCATCAATTGAAATTAACTGAAGGAATCAACGAGGAGTCATAAAAAACATTTATTTATGTATATACTAATCCTACCTCAGTGGGTTCCTCATCGTCATCAGGATAATCAAATTTTATGAAAGCATATCTCAGTTGATTTTCAAAATCCTCTCGTGCTTTCTCTTGTTCACTTGGACTGTCCATTTTACAACGTTTTTAATGCATTTTATAAAACATACACGTTACGTTGCATACAACAAATATGATCGTATAAACAATTTAATCACTTATTATTATCAGTATAAACAACTAAATTAAACCACCATTATTCACATAATACACAAATGACATTCATCTTTTGTAATTGTTATTTAAGCCGTCAAAACTATTAAAATAACATTTGCAGTGTAAGTTTGTGGATACGTGGAAGTGTGAAGGTATCGATAAAACAACCAAGGTGTTCGCGGGCGGAGGCGGGGCTTAGCGTCATATGGGGGTAATTACATTATGACATAACTGTTTTCCGTTAGAACAAAATATATTGCAATGAAGTTCAAAGACAGTAAGTATTTTCCTTAATTTCTGATGTGGATGACAATGCATTGGCACGAAAGTGATTATTGTAAATTCTTAGGTGTAATTTGAACTATATTTGATTTATTTCCTACACGCCTCTTACGTTTACGTAGATACTGGATCATTATTTAGATAATAGTTAGTGGAATGTTTGTGAATAATAGATGTATAATCTAATAGAATACAATACGAGTATTATGACCAGCTAAATCGGACAAAGTAATCAAATAAGTAAAAGTTTTTTTTTATAATATTAGGTGGCAAACGAGCAAGCCGCCACCTGAATCCACCAAAATGGAAAGCGACCGCTGTCTATAAAAATCCGCAATTACAGATACGTTACCTACCCTCAATTGACGGAGGTGGAGACGCACGGAAAGAGGACATTTCCCCTTCTTATATGTCTCCTCCACCGTCAAATCCATTTAACTTGCCATCCTTTCCTCTTAAGAAAAGGATGGAAAGGGAAAGGGAAAGGGACTAAAATTAGGCCTCCGGCACGACACTCATCACATGAAACGCGGAATGCTTTCACTTCACGCCTGTTTTTTGTGTGATCGTGGTATTTCACCGGGCCAGCCGGCCCTACAGTACGAAAATGTTAAAGCGGGCTCTACCACTCTTAAAGTTATAAGTTATATGTCAACGCACAAAATACAGGACCTGAAACTTGAAATTTTGCACAGATATTTATTCCTACGTAGTCGTGCACTAGGCAAGATGTTTACAAATTCCTTCATCTCAAACTCTAAAGTAGGTAAGTTTTTATACAAAAATGAATTCCTTCAATAGAATTACAATTACGGTAGAACCTCGATAAGTCAAACCTCTATAACTTTAAAAATAATGTTTTTCCTCCCCATCAGAGCACAAACCCCTAAAACTTAAAATAAGCAACCTCTTAATCTCTGTATTGTCCCTCAGTAACTTAAAGAAATGTTTCCTCAACCTCTATAACGTAAAAGTTGTTTGTCAATGTATCATTTATTGCATGCACGATCATTTATTAAGCAATGTTACATGAAATATAATGTATTCTCCTCTTTATTCGTCATTAAAAATCAGATCAGATCAGAATCGATTTAGATTCTGTGAATTGTGTGAAACAAAAGAAAACCACAGACACTTTAAGTATAATAAACCTGCAATATGCAATGTAAATAATTAAATTTGATTATTTAAATTTCAGTATCCACCAATCCTTCTGACGCATTCGAGTAAAACAAGGAACAAGGGTACATACATACATATGGACATACCTACCCTCTATATTAACCTAACATAGACCGTTGATAACTTAAACCTATACAACTTAAAATATTTTGTGTTCCCCTTGGACTTTAACTTATCGAGGTTCTACTGTATTGCTTTATTTTTTTATTAAATATACAAGGAGAAAAGCTAAAGGTACAATGTAGAGTTAATTAGCCTAGAACTCAAAACCTGTGCATGATCAACTGTGCCAAATTTTATTTCTGTACAAGTTTTGGAAAATACTTTTAATTTATTACTCCCAAACTTAACTCGTTATGTTTAATTACAGAAACAACGACTGTCATTATTATTTACTAGGAACAGGAGTGAATAAATGTAGAACTAGGGTAAAAAAAATAACATAACTTAAGTCTGTAAACTAGAGAGATTTTCTTTGACTGAGCTGTCACTGTTTGCCTTGACAAGCAATTATGGTACAGCCCCACCAGGCTAGAGGTGGCCGAGAGCAGATGCTTAAATTAAACCTCGATATGCAAAGGTTACGGGTCTCTATTTGGTGCGGTCTGGAGTCTAGCCATACATCTCAATCATCTTCTTTACATTATAATTATTAAGCATTGAAGCTCGTCGATTTCGTTTGTTTTGCACCTTTATCAGAATCTCAGCAATTTGTTGAATGTCATGATACTCACACATATGTATGTATGTGACCATATGAATTGATAATATTAACATCTAATATTTTGCCAATCATTAAACATTCATTGTTAAAATCACCGTTTTAATTTATTTGAATAAAATAAGAATTGATTTTAAATGGAATGATGAAAATCGGCCATTATAAGTTTCTCGTAACTATATAATCGGTCATAACTCCTCATAACTATTTTAATAATGTTCTATTGGTGTAGGTACCATTAACTGGTGAACTGTTCCGATAGTCGCTGGCATATGCCACAACTATTAGTAAAAAGACCTAACAAAATAAAGTAAAATCATACGAGTATGAAGAATAGTTTCAAGTGCACATACAGCTGCTGATGTACCATATCACTTACAATTAATATACCCACCACAGTAGGTACGTACCCTGTTAATGTCTTCCTCAGTCAACTGTTTAGATTTACACTCGCCTTTGTTATCCATGTCGTGCAAGATAGATGTAATCGGATTGTTTAAATTTATGACGTCACGAAACGACTAGTCAAACTAATTTTAATTAAATGTCATTACGTGATACACTAAATTAATTGAGGAAAGAAAATTAAAACGGTTAGCAGCCGTAGAAAAAGTCAACCGATGTCAAACGTGAATAAAAAGAACTGGTGCACATAACGGACAGGCTTTAATAAAAGAAGCAGAAAAGTAAAGGCAAATTAGAGTAATATGCATTATTAATGTTTAAAGTAAATTTGTTTAGATGTCGACCGCCCCCCGAAAGAAAGCACGGGCACGCTCCTGCGAGCCTGGCACCGCCATCCGCGGTCTCATCGATCCCACGCTAACTACATTTAAATTCACTACCACCCGTAATATTTTATTCGCAGACGTCATTAAACGTATTATATAATTTACTACCTAAATAATAGTAGGTTCATTAGCATGAGGTGATGAGCTTCGGTGGCACAGGGGTTGTGTAGTCGGCTTGTAATCTACAGGTCCGTGTTCGATATCCGTTTTGAACCAATTTGTTTTCGACTTCCTTATGGCAAAAAAATTCTTCGTGATGACCCAATTGCAATCGTGATGCAATGGAATGCGTGTTTATTTTTTATTTCATAGTTGTTGCAGTTTAATTGTATAGACTGACATGACTGACTGACATTTGTCCAAGTGGGCATAAGTTAAACTAAATTGCTACTAACACTCTTCTGTCAATGTAAAAAAGTGACCAAGGTCCTTTTCGAACTCCAGTCAAGCAAGGATATCTAGACCGATGATAAAGTTCTGATATCGCGGTTTGCCAGAAAACTACTAAATAGACATAGAAAATGACACAAACGAAAAGGAAAATAGTCACTAGACAGCTTCTGGACAGTAAGGATATCATGAGACTTCTTTGTTTGTTGTGCGATTGTCGAAAGTTTCGCAGCCAATTCAACTGTTTAGCTGCACAACTAAAAATCGCGTAGTGTGTGTACCTCCACATAAGAACTACCCTCTCTATTACCCTGACATTAAATGTCCCTTTTATTTTTCAACGATTGCCGGGTGCCAAACGAATCATGCATATAGTGCGACAAGACTCTTGTGGCATCTTTTGGCGCCTCTGAGCATTTAGGGTTACCAGCAAGGTATTATGTCCGCGTTAAAGGGAAATTCTTTCCTTTTGAAAACGAAAACGCAAATTGTAAAGGAAGTACTTGTACCTTATAATGTAACTACGAAATGCCCCAGACTTCGTTTGTCGGTTAGAAGGCTCTATAGTTAAAGAATCTTTGTAACAAACTTTTTTAAAGCACTATATTGAGACCGTTCGGTAGGGAAGGAATAGTCTTAACAAAATAGAAATTGTCTCACTTAGTGCTTATCTACAGAATAATAGAAATCTTACTTATTGTTGTTTATAATCAACGCACTGTTCAACTATGTTGTTAGTTTATGATACAATAATGAGTACACACAGTAATTTCCTTAATACGTATGTGAATATAAAATTAACGTCAAGAAGGCCATACTTCCAGGTGCACAAATACGTTACAATAAAGGGTAGGTCACTGCAATTGAAATAGGAAATAAAACAACTTTCAGCAAAATATTTTTTAAGTCAATTAGTATATAACATTTTTTTTTAATCACAAATCTAAAAATATGCTTCGCCTTGAGAGTTAGGGAATTTCTTGATTAACAAATGGTAACAAATTCTGATTGCAGAAGACCCAAGATGATTCACATTTTCAAATGTAATTACTGGACCCCCTTACTTCTTCTCAGCGATAAAAATATCTCCCACTTAAAAAAAAAACTCTCTTGCATTACTTTTAAACGCTTTCAACACTTTATTTCGTGGAATAACATTAAAAAGCTACACAAAATGCGTAAAGTAATGACGCGAAATGAACTGACAAGCTATGTCATTATTACCCTGACATTAAATGTCACTTCTCATTGCCGGGTGCCAAAAGAATCATGTACATCTATATATAGATAGAGAGAGACACTTTATTGTAACGTGTTTTGTGCTCCTGGAAGTGTGGCCTTCGTGACATAAATTTCATATTAACTTACGTAATTACTGTGTGTACTCGGTAATGCATCAAAAACTAATGAATTTATTCTAATAATTTTAAAACGCACAGTTCAAACCATACCACATATTTGTACTGTGCGTTGATTATAAACAACAATAAGTAAGATTTCTATTATTCTGTAGATGAGCACTAAGTAAGACTATTTCTATTTTGTTAGACTATTCCTTGCCTAACTGCCTAAGAGAGTGCATTATTAAAAGTTTGCTACAAAGATTCTTTAACTATAGAGCCTTCTACCCGACAAACGAAGTCTGGTGCATTTCGTAGTTACATTGTAAGGTACAAGTACTTTCATTACAATTTGCGTTTTCGTTTTCAAAAAGAAAGATTTTTCCTTAAATGCGAACATATTACCTTGCTGGTAACCCTAAATGCTCAGAGGCGCCATCCTGTCAATGGCAAAAAGGTGCCACAAGAGCCTTGCGGGACTATATCTTATTTATACAAACTATAGTGCACCTTCAACAGAATGATAAACTTTATAACAAAGCAACGCCGTCTATTGCCGACCTAGATAATTAGTTCCAGGTTCTTGTAATATAAATAGATTTACAAGGCTGTGAAATACTGAACTTCTTGTTATAAAAACTTATAAGACTTCCCATAGATTGAACTCAACACTTTGTAATAGATACTCTATTTACCCATCTGCCTATTAAATGAGAAAATTACTATACTTATGTTCAACCAGTGTTGATTGTTTTGGAATTTAAGTTCACTTTAAGAATCATTTGATTAAAGGTAAACTGTTGGTAGTTTTGTAATATTAAAAAAAACACCAAATAGAGAGAAAACTGTATTTAATGTATTTTAAAGGAAAAAAAAGCACGAACAAAAGAAAAGTAATTTTACAAATTAAATCTTCTAATAAATCAACAATAGCAATATTAGTATCAGAGTTGTATATTATTTATAAGCAAATAATGGTACAACTTGAAACGATATCCAAAAAATTGTTTAATATTTCACATTATAGTGATACAAGATATGATATAAAGGTCATTAATTGACGTATAGAAAAAGACTGTTACATATTAGGCCCTCGGTTAAAAATAGTCAGGACCTTGTATGAGTATATGAGGAACCTACGATATAAATACGTATTATAAAATGGATATAGTATGTTCGTATAAAGGAGCTAAATATTAAAAATGTTGTAGCTACACATCGAGTACGTTTTATACCAAAGACATTACAAAAATATATAGAGGAAGCATAGATGACACTTTACTTGAGACATTTTTCACATTATCCACTAATGCTGTCTATTGATAGGTCATCAAGACCACTTGTCACAATTAATTGTATTGAATTTAATTACCAATAGGTGTCATTAAATTAAATTTAACTGTCTGTTTTATTTTTTGATGAAGCTTATTATAATTTAATAAAATGTTTTATATCATGTCAATACAAGAACATAGGTACTAAACTTGACAACTAACATAGTAAGTATTTTCAAAGAATTTACCAGTGAAAAATTGCTGTTTCCTATGTCTAGTCTATATATTTCTTTAAAGTCTTTGATTATACTAACAATCTTATTACTAATTATTATGAGTAATAAATGCGAAAAGACGGAATTAACACTAGTAGTGAACAAAATCAAAATGATATGTTTTTCTTAAAACATATGTAAGTGTTAATTAGTAAATCGAATAGAAGCCTTAGAATGTTCAATGCAAAAAATAGAAAAAAAAAATAAACCAATCAACTCTCTTTACTGTAATTAATTCTAAATGTATTGTAATGTTAGTGTTTTACCTAACTGTACTTAAATATATGCCTAGTAAATGGATATATAATGTTTAGTAATAGTAATAGGAGAGTGTTAAATTTAAATATGCTTTAACACACTACATACATATATGATGAAAATACTAGCAGTGGGAATATATACTACAGTAATATTATAAAGATAATAAAAACTGCAATTTCTATGTAATCAATAAATTGAAAATTATACCAGAGTAATATAGGCTTAAATGTTGTTAATTAGGTTTTATTACAAAGTCCACCCGTGTTAAGCCGGAAAAATCGTTAGTAAGAAATATTTTTTATAAAAGTAGATAAATTTGTAATTTTGGCCGTATGTCTAATAAATACTAAAATTATGACTTAAAACTATCACAGGCCTTTTCCAGGGAGATCAATCAGGCGGTAAAGTAATTACATGTAAATTATAGTAATATAATGCAAGTGAGTTTTTTCTCACTAAGTTTATAGTCTGACCAGAAATAACAAAAACACCTGACCATATTTTGAAGGAATAAAACTAATTTCTTCGCGTACTTATAGATGTTAAATAAAGCGATATAGGTGTCCTGACATATTTCTTGGTCAGAATATATGTGAGGTCAAACTTGCACTCGCCAACTTATAACACTAAATCCTATTTTATTATTTCTTATCTAGTATAGGCTGTAAGTCGCTCGGTAAAGATATATTTATATGAGCTAACAAGACTTCACGCCATTCTACTTATTTACATTGATCTTATACATACTTACATCTAAGATATTGTTTTAATATGAAATATTATGCTAATATACATGGCAAAATCCTAAACCACTCTTATAGGTAATTTACGAATGTTACATACTATTCTGTTGCGTTCTATTACTGGCACATTTTTATTTATTTAAATAAATAAACAAAATAAGATGTACTATTAAATATTACCTTAAGTAAAAAAATGCAATTTTATAATCAAATACAAATCATCCAAAAACTGTGAAAAAACTAAAAAAGACATGAGTATTTTCCTCTTTAATATATGTTATCTAATTGTGTAATCAAATATAAATCATCTAAAAACTGTGAAAAAAAAAACGAAAAAAGACGTAACATAAAACTATTATATGTTAATAATCTAATTGTGTAATAGTAACAATGAAACTTAAAAGCTATTTTGTTACCAGTGAGTTCTAATACTAAAATGAGAAAACTATGAACTATTCTATTACTAACACCAATAATCCAGTAAACTAACACTGGAATTTGGCAACAACGCAAGTTGTCCTTTATATCTAGTATCTACTTTTTAGCAGTCTTGTGGAATGGTAATAACATATTGTCTGGGACTTCTGGTGGGAAATCAAACAGACTATTAAACATTTAAATTTCATAACAAATATTCGTTATTTTAGATATCTATTATAATAGATTGGGATCCCAGAGCAGGATGACGACACCTAAATTCTGTGGCAGTCACCGGAAATTGTCTGCCAATATTTGTTAAGATTACTTAACAACTACTAGTCAAGTTAAACAATTATGTTACAGTGGTCAACTGCCCCATTGGACAGGATAACTTAGGTATCGTTATCCTGCTCTGGGATCTCAATCTATAACCTTTTAACATGTTTATAATGGGATCGTCCATTTAATCACACGTGTTTGACGAAGGGGAGGGGGACAAAAATTATGAAATACTATACTATTTTTTTACACTATTTTGTCGACATTCTAGAGTAAAATGGGAAACAATAACTAAAACATCGTGCGATTAATGGAAGATCCCATAAAATCAAAAGTAGTTAATGGTAGAAAAAGAGTAACAATATAGAAGAAACATGGAACTAATATAAATTTCAAAAATAGGAAAAAAATTGGAGACTTATAAATGCGTAGGATATCCATAAAAAATCAAGCACTGGGCGATTCCTCCTGCATCTTGGTCTTACAAAAAGTAAAAAAATTAGAAAAGTGAAACAAACATTTGAAAAACTGTAACACTTATTATTTAATCTTAAATTAAGACTTATTAGCAACGTTAAACTAAGATTCTACTTCAGTTATTACTAAAAGTTGAGATGATTGTTCCTATTTATTTGACATCTATTCGTACCTGAAAGATAAAATGAAATAATTATTTGTCTGCTCAATTAGCTTAAAAGGTGTTTTGTTATTAATAAGATTGCAATAAACATACTTAGGTCATTATAGTGCCATGCTGACCAACCATGAGTGCAGTCGCCCATTGCAGCTGATTCTCCGTTCCACCAGCTATGGTGCTGCCGAAGAATGGATGCTCCTTGCTCCTAATCACATTTATCAATATAAAAAAATAAAATAACAAAGTCAATATAATTTCAACAGCCGGCAACGCATCTGCAGTTCCTCTGGTATTGCGGATGTCTGTACAATGATAAACATCTCAATGTTTCCGCTGCCCGTTTGCCCCCTTCTCTTGTAAAGTTATAAATATGTTTCTCATATATAACAGCAATTAATTTTACCTTCGATTCTTATTTTTGTGAATAAATGTTATAGTCCAACGACTATGCGGGTCTCTCTTAGACTCATGGCCAAAATACCAGATTATATCTTTAATGTCCCATTCCTCCACAACATCTGAACCCTAAAAAGTGAAGCGATATTAATATTACCAATTCTTATACTAATTAAAACAATTTAAAAAACATTCACTTACCTCATCGTCAGCATAGCGATATAGCTTAGAGCAATGCAATTCAAATAAATAAGATTTGAATATATCTGTTCCAGCGTTTGCAAAACGGAATTGGCAGCGTAGCCACGTTTCGGATTTTAACACTTTTTCCATTTGGTAGAGTATTTTGTTATTTTTTACCACCAAGTTATTATCCTTTCCATCATTATCGTCCCAACATCCCCATCGGGTAACTATATGCAATACAATCTCATCTTGGTGCACGATCCGTTTCATACTTCCATTGCAAATTTGTTCCTCCAACATAAGCTGATCTAGAGGAATAATCGTGTACGCGCTAAGTTCCGCACACACATTGGCGCTAGTCTTTTCAGGTGTGAGCGAAACTTGGATGTGAGAATGTGTATTCTCCATGTAAACCCAGAAAAGCAGATCGTGTGCTTTGCTCGGCTGAGCTACCGAACCAGATGTCTCCTGTATCTTCCTGATGAGCAGATGGGATAATAAATCGCGTTTTGAGTCATTTACATCCACCGGCCAAATAAATTTATACATTAAGATCATTTGTTTAACAATAATTATGTCATTTTCTGGCCCCGATGTTTGATGATCTTGGGCTCTCTGTGAGGAAAATTTAATTTGTTGAAATTGTACATTACTTTCAATTACAACAAAATTTACAGCAATTAGACGATTGGCATTCAATAAATCCAACAATGTTTAAAAAGTTACTTTAAGCTTTGACATTAGTCGATTGAAGTAAAACATACGTACCGAAGCGCGCGGCAAAATGATGGGGGCCCACACCGCGGCCAAATTCTCCGCACTCATTTTGTTAAAAGCACTCCATTGCTGGATGAAGTACAGGTGTGAGAATAGTTTACGTATCGTGTTAGAGTATACTGGGCTCAAGTTAGCTATAGCGCTTTGGTACTCATCGACGCGCCACAAATTGTTCTCCATCGCTATAAATTATATGCCAGTTGCTATTATACAATGGTAATAGGAAATAAAACTATTTTGTGTTAATGTTATCATACGTTTGTTGTACATACATACAAGAACTTGATTAATACCTGAGGCGTAAATCAAACGATGTTTGCATTCTCTTGAAATTAGTGGGGTATGCAAATTACGAAGGAAACGTTTTAATAGTCCAGCGACAACATGCTCGGAGTAGGTTTGAGGAGTCAGTTGCACAGACCACGCATCAGCCTTGAATCGCTCCAGTAACTCTGTCAGTACGACGCTGCTAGTTGCACGACGGTAGATATCCTCTGTTAGGATGCCTGTGCCCAACGTCATTCCAATTTACACATAAGAAACACCAACAAAATAACAAAATATCCATAACATTATAACATTTACATTGTTCTCAAATCAGAATCCGGAATGTTAACTCTGTTCTTTTATAACATTATCATCTTTGCTTTTATAAATAAAATAGTTAAGAAGTTTGCAATTTCTTCATCACTTACCGTGAATATCAATGAAGGTAATGCATTTATCTACTATGGTCGGGATGTCTTCATTAGTGAGTTGTTGCTCGTCAAGTTCTACAAAATTGCTGTGCGCCGCACATCGTATGACAGTGTTCCAATTCTACGATCATAATATTAAAAAGTAATATTATCTACCGGTTTACGTTTATAATACAAATAAAAAAAAAAAACAAATATACATAAAAATTAAGACCAAAGCGATGCAAGGATATGGATGCTAATTGCATGTTAATTTCGATCCGTTACCTGGAGCTCCTCAGTATGGAGAAATCGCAAGTGTAATGATGCTCCATAACCGTCTAAAAACAAATTAGAGCCACAATCACCGGGGCATGCTTTTTTTGATTCCTCGTCGGCTTCCTGAGTACCTGTTGATAATAAACGCATTCAGCATCTAAAGCGGTCAAGCGGCAACGCAGGCCAGAACACTATCACATGCAGAACTATTCAATTATTATATCAAATTGCGATCAATCTTAACTCAACTCGAACATGAAGAAAATTATTGAGATGAGAGTACAATTAAGTAGGCATTAAAAGATGCATATACTTCATGCATTATTTTAAACAGAGTTTGCTTGTCTGCAGCAGGTAAAGTTAGCAGGCAGTATCCACTTCTAAAAGGATAATAATTGTTTGTGCGTCTTGTACGACTAATAATATACAGAGTTATTGGTAGACGTATTCCCGTTAGGAGGTAAGAGGGGATCATTTGTGATAATTTTGAAAGTTAACCAAATGGTTAACTTTTGGATAATGCATATAGGTGTCAAAAAAATCGCTATGGAACTTGGTCTGCAGGTTTTTTTTTAAACATGTCCGTTTTTTTAGCTCTCCAAAAATGCATAATAACTAAGAACTTGTCCCAAGGCCACTGAAATAAACACATAAATAAGCGTACTCCTCCCTTAAAGACCGGCATCGCATATGCAGTACCCTTGGCGGATTGCGGATGTTCATGGGCGTCGGATAACTTAATATCAAGCGATCTGTTGCTCCTTTGTCCGCTTTTTTTTGTTAATGGACGAAAAAATATCTAGCAAATTCATAATTCAACTCAATTTTGCTAGTAAATCTTCAAATTAAAGAACGTTTATTGTAGAGCTTATGTTTACTTTGATAACGGTTAAAACCAGCTCTTTCAGTTTAGTGCTCGGAAAAAATGAGGTTCATGGATATTAAACCACCAATGAAAGTTTTTGTTTAAATTTGATAACTGATTTTTTTTAATAGCATTTCTTTCCCGGCATCAATTAACTCTTAGTTTATTTTGACTTTTATTTACTAAACAGCAACAGACAAAGAAGAAGGCGTTTTCATCGATCAATACTCGAAGCACACAAAATGGCCGCAAGCAAGAGAAGCGCACGTAATGGCAACTGGCTGTAATGATTCGCGTATGCTATTCAAAGTTTCGTAAGTTTTCAAAGTAATTGACAACAAAGATATATTAACTCTCGATTACATTATATTTTATCAGTTTACAAAAAGTATTTGATAAATCAATACACAGACTCTTTCAACCATATTGAATACATACATAGACTAAACAAAGATGCGTAGAAAATTTACGCGCACCTGAAACCAAGTGCCTATATCTATTTAGTGGACAATGCGTGGGAAGGCGCGCGATACTGCCATTTGAATGAAAACGCGTTTCCTATTTCCAAACGCTACAAGGATTTTTTTCCAAAATGACAGTCGCTCGCGAAGCAAAAAGTGTAAAGCAAACAGACTATACAGTATAATTTTACATTTCTTACGAACGAAAAGAACGAAACTAAAAAAATGGAAAATAAACAATAGAAATAATATGCAATAAATAAACCAAAACCCCGTTATCATGTCAACAAGCCATAGCCATACAAAAACCCAGTTATTATAAATATTTTACGTACCTTTTTGAATTGCTTCGAATAGATGGATGGATGTCAGTGGGCTATTCCTGACGATAATTTTCACAAGCAGATAATAAATAAATTATAATGACTACTATATACTATGTACTATGTACTACGTAGAATATTTTTTCAATAACAAATTTAAACTAATCGAAATTAAAGTTTTAAAGTAAAAAAAAAAGTTTAAACACAGAAGGAAAAGTTGCAACAAATGTCTAGGCGACGAATATGAAAATGAAACCAGTTTTCATGAGAGACTGAAAGAAATATCTTTATGTAGATAGCAAGCCTAGAAGAAAACATCTGAAATTGAAAGCTTTTTTCCAAATTAATCAATAATTTATGTTTGAGAAGATGTAAAATAAGGGAAAACAGCATTTCGACGTGAATTTAAAAAAATTAAAAATTTTTTGCAACTGAGCACTCTGTGTCTAGACTCCCGTTCGAGCTACAACTGAAATTCCCTTTTCCAGGGGGCTCCCAGGTCCTAGAGGGGGTGTATAATGCGCGCGACGGCGTCGAGTCCATCCCGCTCCCACTTGGTAATATGCAAGTGCACCCGCCCTGTCGCTATGCAGCTTTGCAATCAATAAATCACGCCGTCTAGACGAAACGACCACACCCACTTTTACATGTCTAGACTTCCCGGCACGCTCCCCTATGCGTTGTTAATTTATCACGATCGAAAAGAGAATTCTAAGCGTTTTGCTCACTAAATCGTTTTAATATTTACGATTGTACAAAAGTCATTAATACAAACTAAAACTATAAACATTTTGAATCGAGATAATCATAACAATACTTATGAGTTCCTATTTATGCAGTTTCGTAAAAGAGACCACGCCCTGAATTAAGTGACATCTTAATTTATTTGTAATTAAATATTTGGTACTAGCTGTTGCTCGCGACTTGGCCCAAATGAAATTACAGATATAACGTATTACGTTCTCCCTTTTTTTCAACCTATTACCAAAAGTATTAACTTAGTAGTAATATACGAAATGACAGAAATCTACCGATGCAATATTCGAAATTTCTAAGCCCTGTAGCTTGTAAGGTGATTTTTCGGTTACCCTTATTGTTTGTGTTCGCGATATCTTCTAAACTATTAGTCCAATTTAAATACTGTTAAGGACAATTTTATTCTACATTAAATTCTCCTGATAACAAACATTTATTCGGATAAGGATTAATATTGAAACCAATAAAAGAATGCTGCAAATAGCGTGAGGTTTTTAATTCATTATGTAAACAAAAAAGTGGTTATTGTAATAAAACCGTTAAAGATAGATATATGCTATCGCGAACTTTTTAAGATCTACAAGTCTTCCATACATCATTTTTATATACCTCTAACGGTTTAGGCAGCGTAAGCCGAGAAAAGTTAAAGTTTAGTTGAGATAAATAATTACAATTAAACACTTTTCCCAGATGACAGCTCGTTTTATTATTATTGGTTGCTAACGCAACCAGTGTGGACATCACACTCCTCCACACTGATTCTGTAAATACAATACAAATACAAAATAACAAAAGTTATAAATACACATTAAAAAT
>NW_013524823.1:812454-829017 GCF_000836215.1 Papilio polytes
GTCGTTTTTTAATACGGGAACTATAGGAGTTGCGTATTGTGAACGATCGATGGATACCAGAACACCTGATTCTACTAATCGCTTAAGTTCGTGTTCGACTTTATCCTTTAAGGCGAAAGGTACAGTCCGTGCCTTAAAAAACTTGGGTATTAAATTTTCTTTAAGTTGCAATTTTATCTTAAATCTATTAAAAGTACCCAATTCACCGCGCCACAAGTCTGGATACTTACCTAATAGAGTCCCTAGTTCTGTATCATGGTTAAAATACTTTAAATCACAGGTTATAACCAGATGAAAGGCGGACATAAAATCTCTACCCAGTATAGGTGGACCTCCATTTTTGACAACAAAAATTTTCAAAACCTTTTTAATTCTGTTAAATGATACTACAGCATTGAAATATCCCAAGAGGCTAATCCCATCCTCATCGCCAGTGAGATAAATAACTACAATAAAACACTTTTCCCAGATGACAGCTCGTTTTATTATTATTGGTTGCTAACGCAACCAGTGTGGACATCACACTAGTGTATTTTTAACGCCGGCGCACAGTGTTTCGCGTTGTATGGGGAGGTTGGTAATAATTATTTATGAAAATTTTTTAACAAATTTGGAGATATTTAATTTGTTTTTATAATATGTGTAAATAAGTCACTAAATTATTGTATTAACAAAAATATAATAATTATGCACATACGCCAAGCAATAAAAATGCACTTTTACGGTTTTTGGGCTACATAAGCATGGGCGCCAGAACAGGACACACAAAATTTAAATGACGTCTAAAAGAATACATCCTCAGCTACATTTTTGCAGAACATACTATGGGGTAGAAATGCATAGAAAAAAAATTACAATGCTTGCAAAAGGGTATTTGTAAGATCACATGAAAATCAACGGTTTTTGGGCTATGTTAGTATGGGCGCCGAAAAAGGACACGCATAATTTAAATGACATCTAAAAGAACACACCCTCAGCTATATTTCTGTAGTACATACTATGGGGTAGAAATGCACAGAAAAAAAATTAAAATGCTTACAAGATCTAAATGAGCACCTACGGTTTTTTGGCTAAGTCAGTATGGGCGCCGGAAAAAGGCGGAATATTTTTTAATGAAATCTAGAAGAACACATTCTAAGTTATATTTCGGTAGTACAAACTATGGGGTAGGACATAAACTAAAATGCTTGTTTACAACAAGATTGTGCCAAGGCACCTATCACAAGTTTCGATACTCTGTGAAAACGTAACATATACACAAAAACATAATTTTTGGATTTAAATATAATACATGTCATGACGAAATAATAGCTATCAAGGTTTACTACATAATTAACTTTTTTAGTGGAATAATACTCTGTTTAAAGTTATCATATTTTCTCGACCAAACCGATGTTCAATAATGACTACTTTTACTACGACTATTATGACTAAACCATACATTGAATGTTATTTTTATTTACAAATCTACATGTGCTATATATAGAGCTATCCTTTAATATTTTTAAAAGTTTACAATACTTTAATTTCGTATTTGGCATTTTGGCCAACCTCTCCTTACAACGCGAAACACTGTGCGGCGTCCAGAAACACGCTGTTTATTAATAGTTCCTAAACTAGTAATAATAAAATATTGCCTATGTTACTCACAGATAAATTACCTTTCTGAAGGGGAAAGAATTTTTAAAATCGGCCCAGTAGTTTTTGAGTTATTTCAATACATACAAAAATACAAAGTTTTCCTCTTTATAATATTAGTATAGATAAATAAATTAATACACAACAAGCTTTAATATAAGGGATAACATTGTTCAAGGCAAACAGAACCCTGGTTTATAACAAAATTAAATGAATCAGATGTTACACATAAGACTTTCGAAATTGTGACGTTTTTGAATGATGTATTGTCTAGCTTTTGATCGCGACTTCGATCATTAAGAACTCTTGTCTTTCATACGTATATTTTCCGTGTACATAAACTGTAAATGATGCTACTCACCAATATTTCTGGTTTTTCTTAAGTCAACAATGTCAGTGACATCTTCAGCACAATAGTACATTAACCGTCTTTCAGTTAATAGCAGCCATGCTGCTAGCCATTCGCCAGTAGCGCTCGCCTAATAATGAAGACACAATATTAATAACCTAATGGTTATTGTGCGACAACCTTAACAGATAAATATATACTTTCGCGGACTTTAATTTAGCTAATTGAATGAGCTACAATTCTTTCATACATCATTTTTATGTAGGTCTTTTCTGCGATTCATAATTTGCTTTTAATGATATCTCGTAAACTATTGATCGGAATTATATAGCTCCAAGGGCATTAGTAATGTGCATTAAATTCTCATTCATTTCGATTCATTCGATTCATACCGATCATGATTAATAGCGTTGAGAGTTGGGTATAGATTTCGATCGATATTTTAATGAAAAAAAGTGGTTATTGTGCGACAACCTTAATAGATAGGAATATGCTATCGCAGACTTTAATTTAGCAAATTTAAAGGGCTACAATTTTTTCAATATATCATTTTTATGTAAGTTTTATAGTAGTGTAGTAGTAGTTTTTTTATGCTACGTAAGCTAAGAAAGCAAAAATGACCCCAAATTTCGTCACGCGATTTTGAGCTAAACTATTTAACTACATCGTAGTCTTTGACTCCAAAAATGAAACAAAAATATGGGAGCCACCTGCAAGCACTACCTTTCGGATAAAAAAAGAATTATCAGAATCAGTGCACTAGCGGCGGAGTTATGCCGTAACACACATAAAAAAAATAAAAAAAAAATAAAAAATCATACAAGACGAATTGAGTACCTCCTTTCGGGAAGTCGGTCTAAAAAGAAACAAACAAAACCTATACATCCCCAGGGATGAATCACATAATATGTTTTACTCCAGACTTTGTTTCATATTTGTGCCAAATTTGCTGTGTAACTTATGTTTTCTCCCAGACTATACTCTTCTTCTGCACCAAATTTAATTGAAATCCTTTTAGGCATTTAGTCTACAAACACTAACAAACATCCTTCTATTCAAATATTCACATTTATAATAATACTAGCTGTTCCCATAGGATTTCATCCGCATGAAATAATGAAAATTTTATTTTATTATTTACATTGGCAAATTACAAATGTCAAAATGACATAACATGATGACAAACTTGCTTCCTTGATGTTGGCAGCAACTAGTGGTCTTTTTCCCACATTAGGGTTTTTATCCAAAATATTTACCTCCTATATTTAATGGCGTTAAAATATATAGTTTTAAGCGTGACACAAGTGTGGGGCTTTTTATTAAAAAAGTATTATTCAAAAATATGCTGTAATTGCTGACATCTTAGGCAACAAAGAAGTGTGTGTTTACGCTTTATTATAATAGTATAAATAAGAAGATTAGTTAATATCTGTTGACAAGGGAGTGTCCATTGCACTTTAAAATAATATGAATCCACCAACCTTTAGATAGCACCATCCAAGCCGTGTATATTCTATGTCTTTGTCATAAGGAAATGTGGATGTCAGATTTTTAGCAATATTTTGAGTCCAAGTTAATCTGTCAGCAGAGGTTGGGCAACCAAATGTTATTTTTAATGTTGAACTTTGTTTCACACTGCAAGATCCCGGGTTTGATATGCCCACTTCGAAGCAATATAAGTAATTTTTCCTGCAAAGACACATAAAAATAATCCTTCAATGCTTACTGGATAAATGTTTTTTTTAGTTAACAAAAAATTAATAATTGATATTTAATCATAAATTCAACAACATATGTGTATTTTGAGAAGTGCAGTATTTCAAAAGTATCTAGAATTGTTTTTAATATACAATTCACAGTATAAATGAAAAAACTCACCAATCGAATTCCTTCACAGTGTGTACTGATGTCACATTATCTAGATTATAGACCTCCTTAAGAATTTTTCTAGAGGAGTCAGTATAACAAATCAACTTTTTCTCAGTCAAAACACAAAATAATGATTTTAAAGTATAAATCAAATTATCATCAAAAACCCATGTCAAATTGCCATCGTAATAGGGACCGTGAGCATTAATATTGGGTTTTTTTAAAAGTATCACATTGGGTTGTGAGTGTACACTAAACATATTTGATGGCGGAGTTGGCTCACTTATCTGAATTTCACTGTCCTGGCTCAAACTAACAATCTCGATAACGCTATCCTCAGGAGTGGATCTTACTGATGCACTATCTACAATAATGGTTTCAGACGTGGTACTGTCCGATTCGCTGCTCGGTATAATGCATTCCATATTTTGTGTAAACTGGTTTCTTAGACATTCTGTCTTTGATGTTTGCCATACTAAATTTGAGTTGATATCAGGTCCATCCTCTTCAAATTGTAAAGAATAAGGTTTTTCATCATCAGAATCATCAGATGAGTCAATAATTACTGCATCCATAATCTCGCTGTTACTTTGATTATTATATTTTCCGTTGGGCTTTCTAGTATCCAGTGGATCAAATTCACTGATAGTAAAGTTATTACTATTCATTTCTGGTTTTATGGCCCAATCTTGTGAATGTGATGGTGAGCTATCTGAAGATATGTTGAAAATAGGTAAATCATTGTTGTGATCATCATCGTTATTATTTTTCACTGCACTAGTTATGGTGGAATTTGCATTTATTACTTCTGCATGTTTTGATGACAGATTACTATCCATCTCTGTGGTTATTGTGTGAGGTACATGTGGATCTGCTTTTTTATTTTTGTGTTTTAACATAGATTTTGTCGATAATCTTCCAGTAATTACTCGTTTATTTTTTTTAGATCTTGACAATGTAAAACGAGACAATGATGCTAGTTTTTCTTGAGAATCGGGAACATTAATTGGTTTTTCCGAAGATGAGTCCATCTTGCGACTGAATTAAATACCTGAAAACAATTTTGGCATTAAAATAGAAAAAAACAAGCCTATTTGTCACTAACAATGAAGCAATAAAATTATTTATTTTCAAATTGTCCTTTTATTAAGTACATTTTTTGTTAAATAACAGAAAAGGGACAAGCACTGTTGCTATGGCCTTAGACACTTATAATATATCCAAACATTCATTCCATTTCGGAAATCCATTAATCCGAGCATGCAAGACTTTTTCTCTGGATTGCGTATAGGATAATAGCAGAGATTTTCTTTTCCCATTACTTTTTACATTATTTGTAATTTTGAAGATAAATGCTTGTGACAGTTGACACTACCGAACTGCCACTAACTATAACTGCCCAAATTTGGATGGTTATAGTTAGTGGCAGTTCATCAAATATGACGTCATTTTGACCAGCGTAGAACTGGTGCAGCGAATATCATGAACATCCGTAGACGTAACCACCAGGAATGCACTGGTTAAGGTTTATAGTTAGTTAATGTAAAACACCATTAGTACATTTTAAGATCATTCCAAATACAGTTGAACCTCGATAACTCAAACATCGGTAACTTAAAAACCTCTACTTCAAAAACTAATATGTTCCCTTCCCATCAGAGCCCAAAACCTCTACAACATAGACCCTTGATAACTTAATACCTCTATAACTATTTTGTGTTTCCCTTGGACTTTAACTTATCAAGGTTCTACTGTATTACTGTTACAAATAATTTTAACTTTAACGATAAACGGCGATATGGTGAAACTTACCCTGTTGTCAATACAGCCCATTCACGTTACTTTATATATAATAACAATATATCTTTTGATTTCTAGTAACTTAGACATAAAGTAAGTTAAATACTAACGATTAATAAGATAATCTACAGGAATATTGAAAAAGTTACAAAAATGAGAATGCTTAGCGCAGCCACGAACAAAATGACAAGAAGAAAGGCGCCAAAATGTCAAATGACCACCAAAGAGTAGTGTTTGCTGAAGAGTATATAAAATGTTGTTTCCTTTATAAATGTTCAGTTATGCGTGAAAATTTAAAATTTAAGAAAAAAACAGGTATGTTTAGGAGGTTTTACTTTGTGTATTTATAACAAACTGAGTACTTTTGAAATTCCTTAGTAGGAAAAAACTTTTTTTTAGCATTGTCGTTGCTAAGTAAAAAATTAAAATTTAAACTTTACTGACATTTTTGTAATATTTTTAATTGTTTTTGCGCTTTGTATTTAATATTTCCATTTAATTTAGAAAATTCTATGTTATAAAATACAAATTGTAGTTAGTAAAAAAAAGTTATCGATTTACTTGCTATATATTCCAAATATGTGAGAAAATTATTAAAATACCCGCCATTACATTTTTTTTCAATTTAAAACATTGTTTATGTATGAAGTTAATCTTAAAACTCCTATGATATAAAAAAAACAACAAAGACCGTAGGTCGCTATTGCGCATGCCCTAAGCGACCTATCCAGGACCATAGAATTGATATATTTGTTTCGAGATCTAATGGAGCCTCGAGGGAGGTATTTCTCTTACTATTATTCCGTGCAAGCAGCAACCTACTATCATCAGCCACTTTTTTCTGCAGGTGTAAGTATTAAAAATTTTAAGAAATCAACTATAATCTACTTTTCATTTCCAAAGTAAAAAAGATCCGTTGCGAGTCTTTAGTAATTAAAATATGGATATTCCGAATGCAAATTATGTACCGTGAGCATAATTGAAAATATTGTTTAAATTTATGATATGCTTAAAAGGCTCGTCTTAGACTTTGTTTATAAACGGTTTGTTACGATTTATAATGACATTTTATCTTGGCGCACTTATTGCTTCCAAATTGACACTGCAATGACGATACGATAAAAGTGATACATAATTAGTTCAATATAAAATTAGAATTACCGTCTAGTGCTTGTTATTATCAAATGCTTATTGCTACCTAATTGTAAGGTAGAGCCAAATTAACAGCTCAGCTCGCTGCTGCACTGGCTCATTGTTAAAAGGTTTAATGCAGGTCAATAATTCTGGCGTCGCAGATTTGAATCATCGACTCGTCTAGATCAGATTCCTTCGGCGGGCGGGATCATGTATGTTCGTACCATTTTGAACGTAAGGAATTGCTGTTTTTAATAGTATTATATGGTTCTAGTGAGATGTTTTATGTTTCAGATGCAAGCGGTGAATTTTGTGCCGATGTCGCAACCGCCGCCGCCGCCTCCGCCGCCGCCGCCGCCGCCCTCGCAGGCTATCGACGACTATGGCATTAAAGATGTTTGGAATTACAATCTTCATGAAGAATTTCATGTTATTAGACAGGTAAGTTATTAGTAATTATCTATTGTAGTAAAACAAGAAACAAATTGATAATGCAATTGTAAAATACATATTGTAAATGTTCTGTTTAGAATGGTTAGGTTCTTTATGACATTAATTAAAATAGTTGGAAGTAGTAAGAATGAAGAAGATCACTTTGTGTTAATGTGATTTGTGGATGTCTAACAGTGATGGTAGTAGACAACCAGTGGGTTGGAGATAGAACATTAAACATTATATTATTGTTAGATATGAAGATCACTAACCACTATTAGTACACAAGGCTGAACGACACTTTTAATATGTATGCAGCATTTAAAAGTCATTATGAGATAAAAATATATTTGTCCCAAATTTAATTTACCAATTCTGTAGGTTTTAGGTTAAAGTGAAATTCTATGAACACACAGATGACTACAATATAATCTATTTGCATTTTTCTTTAATCATTTAATTACAAATGGTCACGATTATTAAATTATTTACATTTCATAATGCTCTGAGTTATTTAAAACTTGGTGGCAGTGATTTTTCATTAAAATTTTGTGAATATTCAAACATTTTTGACAAATGCTCTAAGTAATATCTCATTGGACATTTTAGATATTGTAAAGAATTCACAACTTCTTTGTTACACTTTGCTATGCCATGAAACAGTTATGATTGATTCAATTGAAGACTGGTGACTGAGTTGGCCACATAATTCTCCAGTGTTATCCCGCTCCATCTATTCTTTGTTGACATTGTGAAGATAATCATTGTGGAGTATCAGTGAATGTTGGTGCAAATACTTAGTACAAATATGTGGACAAAAAATGTAAGAAAACAAACAGCTGGATTAAAGATACAATGTTTTGAATGAAACTTATGGACATTCACACTAACAAGTGCAGTATTTGCAAAACAAATTTAAATTTGATGGACTATGGTGCAGTCTATGCAATCAGATCGGCCCTGAATTGATTTAAGGCTATCAACCTCACCACTGGATACCTTCAGTCTCCGTTCAACCAAATCTTAAATAATTCTAGGGAAACTCATTGCACATTTGCATGGTGTACCTAGATATTGTTTTTACGAGTCCTACATATTAAAATATTGGACCTATACTTGCAATATCATATCAATTAACACTGAAGTGTCCAACTACCAAAGATAGGTTGTTTCTTCAGTATACCATCTTGCTTGGCATCACTCCTCCCATCAAAAGTACCATTAGGTAATGGTTTATGAGGGTTTAATTAGTAATGGCCATGATTTAATGGGAAAATCTTCAAAATCAGCTTTTTCAAAGTGTCACCCACAAAGTAATGCTTTTCGTAGTTAACTGTTATCTCATTTTGTATTGTTTATAAACAAAACAGAGATTAAAATGTATTTTAAAGACTACAAACATTAAATTGTACAAAGATAAAAAACAAGTTTATATTATTTTTATTGATTTAGTACTGACATTGTTATGGTTACTGATTGTAATAAAATTTCGTTGGATGCCCCTAAGAAAAAATTCGTATCTATTTAATAATAAATGTTTTGTTGTAATTTTGGTTATTGATAACTGGCTTAATGGTGTATGGCTCGGATTGAGCCGGGAGGTAAAGTCTAACACTTGATGTAAAATGAAATTTACATAACAATATGACTTTTTATATCAGAAATGTGATATAAAAAGTCACAACATATTATTGATGTATTAAGTATATTGCAGATTGTGCAGAAGTATCATTGGGTGGCCATGGATACTGAGTTTCCAGGGGTAGTGGCAAGACCTATTGGTGAATTTCGATCAACTGCAGATTACCAATATCAATTATTAAGGTAAGCTTATAATTATTCTTAACTAGTTATAAAGAAAAGATCATTTTAATAGTATTTAAAACTGACTTGACTATTTTAGTATTTGTATTGGACAAATTTCTTTGCAGGTGCAATGTGGATTTACTGAGGATTATCCAACTTGGGCTCACATTCATGGATGAAACTGGCAAAACTCCAACTGGATATACAACTTGGCAGTTTAATTTTAAATTTAGCTTACAGTAAGTTGAAACATTTGTATTGGTGTTTGATTTGTTTGTTTTATTTTCTACTAGCTTTCGCCCGCCACTCTGTCCGCGCGGAATTAAAAAAAAAAACAAAAGTAAGTAGCCTATGTGTTCTTCTAGACTATCCTCTATCTAGATGCCAAATTTCATCGAGATCCACTCAGCAGTTTAGCCGTTTAGGCTACAAACTCTAACAAACATCCATCCATCCATCTAAACTTTCACATTTATAATATTAGTAAGATAATTGCAGACTAATATTCCAACAATGTGTTAATTATTGTTTGCAGGGAGGATATGTACGCTCAGGATTCCATTGATTTACTGCAAAATTCCGGTTTGCAATTTCGTAAACATGAAGAAGAAGGAATTGATCCCTTTGAGTTTGCAGAACTGATTATGACCTCAGGTTTGACATTTGTTTATATACATGCAACAATGAAAGTAAATATTTTGGAAGTTGATAATTGTAATCTTTCAGAACAGTATTTATCTGTTTATTTCAAATTATTAGCAAACATATGAACATATTAGTGTCAATCATTTATTTTTGCTTCTATACAAGGTAAATGTTGTAATTTCTGATAATGTTTTTAAATCTTGTAAAATATTAATAACTGCCATTGCAAATTTATAAGAATTGAAACTTTTATATTTGATTAAGTGTGGAAGTATCATTATATTAGTAATTTTAGATTTGATGATGAAGATGTGTCTGTAATAGCAAAAATAATTTCATTCTAGGATTGGTGTTAATGGATAACATCAAATGGCTAAGTTTCCATTCGGGATACGATTTTGGCTACTTGTTGAAGCTTTTGACTGATCAAAACTTGCCAGCGGAAGAAAATGAGTTTTTCCAAACTCTGCACATGTATTTTCCCACCATATATGATGTGAAAGTAAGTAGAATACTTTTATTTGTGTTAAGGGAAAGAAAAATTGTTTATTAACAACTTGTAGTTGTAAACAGTGTAAACTGACTTATAGTTTATAATATAAGGTGGCAAACTCGCAAGCGGCCACCTGAATCCATTGAAATGGAAAGCGACCGCAGCCCATAAACATCCGCAATTGCAGATGCGTTGTCTGCCCTTCATCAACGGAGGAGGAGACGCACATAGAGAGGACATTTTCCCTTCCTATGTGTCTCCTCCACCGTCAAATCCACTTTTCCAAAGGGAAAGGGACCAAAATGAAGCCTCCAGCACCACACTCATCAGACTGTACGCGAAATAGCTTCCTCTTCACGCCTGTTTTCTGTGCGGTTGTGGTATTACACCAGGGGTGCCGGCCCTGCAGTGTGAACATGTTAAAGTGGGTTCTACCACTGTAAAACTAATAATTTGTTATTCTGCCATTGTTAATGTTTTTTATTTTCAATATTCCAGTACTTAATGAAGTTGTGCAAGAATCTGAAAGGCGGCTTGCAGGAAGTCGCAGATCAGTTGGAGTTGCGCCGCATTGGGCCCCAGCATCAAGCCGGATCTGATTCACATCTCACTGGCATGGCATTCTTCAAGATTAAGGAGGTAAGTTTCTATAATACTTACATAAATAGAATAAAACCCTAAGGTAGGCTGAGCCATCCAGAAATCTCATGTCTTAGTCGTTCCAAGATTTTTACTAATAACACATTGTTAGAAGTATTTTTGACCTAAGTAGGAATTGACATGAAAAATATTTTTGAATACTTGTGATATCTTTGCGAATTGTAATCGCGTATTGTGGTAGATATTCTTCGATGACAACATTGAAAACTCGAGCGGGCATCTGTACGGATTGGGTGCGCCGTTCTTCGCCACCACCAACAACTTCCCCGACGGTGGCGATGGGAAGCCATCCTGATGCTCGGCCGCCGGGCCCAGCGGCCGCGCGGGACCCTCTCACGAGCGCAGTTTCGTCGTTACCGAATAAATACTGATTAACCATTCTATAATAATTATTTCTTCAAAACCATTGTCAGTGATTACATTTATAACATGATTAAAAATTGTAATTGTAGTTGCAAGTATATAACAATATTTAACTTTATCTTATAAGTAATATATGTGTTTACGTAGACCTTTATGTGCGCAAAAAATGATTACTTGATTACTGATAAGGAAAACTGTTTATCATTGTTGGATGTCGCTGGATATAGTAACATTGAGATTTTCGCATATTGAGATATTCAACGACTAACTCCCAAATGGAGCAACAATTCTTTTGCTAGGATTTGATTTACATATAACATCATATACCTAAGTACTACTTATTAATAAGTGGATGTTACATTTTAAGACTTTTCTCCTTTATTTGTAACCTTTAAGTAATTTGGATTATTGTCTTTAACTAGTAATATTAATTTTGTAGCTTGTATTTAAACTTTGAAAATATTCATTAAACTTATATCCAATTTCTTAGCATTTTCAGTCATAACACTCACTGTATTGTGTCTTCACACTGCTAAAGTTAAATAGGCCATGTTTTGATAAACAAGCATAAAATATAAGCCCCATTATATGTGATTTCCTCATATCCATGAATCTTTTAACTGAATTCTAACAGACAAATGTTAATGAGCAATAACACAATAACCTCAGTACAGGCACAAAAAGTACAGCACATTCGCTGCCTTGTTAAAGATTAAAATAAATTGTTATTTATAGAGGGGACATTAAAAGCGCTTTTCACATATGGATATCTCAGAAGCATAAATAATACTGTAATAACAAAGACACTTTGTTACTAGTGTTTTTATTTATATAGTCCTGTGGTTGTTGGTTATTGACCGACTTCCCAAAATGAGGAGGTACTCAATTTGTCTGTATGTTTTTTTTTTAGATGGATCAAATTAGTATTCTATACTGTCATTTTGGAGGTTATTTTTAAAGGAAAAGTCAAGCAGCATTTGGTTTGGACCCTAGAAACCCAGTTTAGATCTGTTTCCAGCGGATTCTGTATTTAATCATTTTATTTAAATCAAATCAATTTATCATTGTTAAACTCCAGAACTGTGTTCCATATTTATATTCCATATAAAGATATATAATATGTAAAGTCAAAATAATCTACACTGGGGTACCTTGGATAACTAAGGCCTAATCATCCCTATCTTAAGTATGACTCGGAGTCCCTCTCACTAGGGATCTACTGTGAATATGATTTCATCTCCTAATCTTCAGTTAGGGATGGAATAGTCTTAACATAATAGAAATAGTCTTACTTGGCGCTCGTATACAGAATAATAGAAATCTTAATTATTGTTGTTTATAATCAACGCACTGTTCAACTATGTTGTTAGTTTATGATACAATAATGAGTACACACAGTAATTTCCTTAATACGTATGTGAATATAAAATTAACGTCAAGAAGGCCATACTTCCAGGTGCACAAATACGTTACAATAAAGGTTCAGTCACTGCAATTGAAATACGAAATAAAACAACTTTCAGCAAAATATTTTTAAGTCAATTAGTATATAACATTTTTTTTTAATTACAAATCTAAAAATATGCTTCGCCTTGAGAGTTAGGGAATTTCTTGATTAACAAATGGTAACAAATTCTGTTTTCAGAAGACACAAGATGATTCACATTTTCAAATGTAATTACTGGACCCCTTACTTCTTCTCAGCGATAAAAATATCTCCCACTTAAAAAAAAACTCTCTTGCATTACTTTTAAACGCTTTCAACACTTTATTTCGTGGAATAATATTAAAATGCTACACTAAATGCGTAGAGTAATGACGCGAAATGAACTGACAAGCTATGTCACTATTACCATATTGCTCTAACATTAAATGTCACTTCTTATTGCCGGGTGCCAAAAGAATGTACATCTATATCATATTTAGACAAACTATAGTTTGACAATTCATGTGACTTACGTAATAAGCAAATTACTGTGTGAACTCAGAAATATCTGATGATTGATGATTTTATACCACATTGTTTCGTTCAAACCACGGGCGTACCATATAGTTTGAACTGTGCGTTGATTGTAAACAAAAATCATTAAGATTTCTATTATTCTCTAGATTTTCTAGTTACATTGTAAGGTTCAAGTACTTCCTTCAGAATTTGCATTTTGGTTTTCTTAACGGAAGGATTTTCCTTAAATGTGGAAACATGACTGCAGGACAACAGTGTGAAAATTAATTGCGTACAATTTCTTGCATTATCTCATATTCACAATTATTAAAATAATATGTTTTAATTGAAATAACCAAGTCTATCTTGAAGAGTATAATTCGCAGAATCTATCATAATGTTGACTGGCGACACTCGCTTAAGGTAAAGTATAGTATAGAGCATTATTTCATTTCTATATGTGTCAAAATAAGATTTGACTTTGACATTTTCTGTACGGTAATGACATCTGACTTTTCGTGCAAGTCTAGAAATATGAATTTTAATGTTACACTATAGCGGTTGCCCGCGATTCAGTACCGGTTTTAGCGCTATTACATGACCTAAAAGGAATACAAATGAAAGACGAATAGATTCAAATGCACATTTATTTATGTCCAGAAAAAATCACAATAGTAAAAGCTGTTAAAACTTTAATAAAAAATGGGTCTTGATTATTAAAAACATACAAAGATCAAAACGAATATTAAAAATAATTTCCTACCTAGATTTCTGCTCAAAAGTTTCCAATTTTGTGTCTTTTACTAATATAGTGAATGTCAAAAATATAAAAACAGAAGGATACAAATCATTTAAGGTGCATTGTAATCTAAAGTGCCATTTTATCTTTATTATATACACTTGTAAGAACTCTACCACTACATTATGCAATACAAGTTATAGTTAAATAAGGATTAAAATAAATTTGTTCATTATACTCATATCAATTGATGTTTGCAACACTTGTATACTATCTGGTTGACTACATTTGTAATATAAAGAAAGTTGTCATCAACCAAAGATAAGCAATTGATGATTTCATATACATAAATAAATAAAACATTATGCTTTCCCCACATTGAACATAGCTTTTGTCGAAATTTAAACTAAATAGAATTCAGTTAATAGTAAAATTAAATAACAAAACATATGTACAAATTAGCAATAAATAATTACAAAATATACCATAAAAATTAAAATAAGCTGCCTTTTTTCTCAAATCAAGTTGACAGAATAATTAATATCTATTTACTTTCCACTGATACTTTAGGGTCCAAAAATGATAGTTAATCTATCCATAACTTGGGACCGCAAAGAAGAAATTTTGACTAAGCTTGAAATCGCACTACAAAACCTATGTTTAATATAATAAAAATTAAATGTTAATCAAACTCAAAAGTAATGTCAAATATGGAACAAATATTAAACTTATAGGTTATATAGATTAACCATGATTGTAGGATCTTATCTTACCTAGGATTGATAAAACGCACAATCACCTTGATTTTGTAAAGTTTACAAATCAATCCGAAATTCAATATACCAATAATAAAAAAATAATGAAAGCTTACAAAATGAATGTCGAAGTCAGAGGAAGTAGTGATGTTACATTGTCGAAAAGATTGAGAAAATATAAGAGAGATACTGGTGAATATTACTAAAATTAATTTTAGTTAATAACAAATATTACTTATGAAGTTATAATTTGTGTACTGGTTTAATTAATTTAAAGACAAAATGTATATATAGATGTGTGCGCAAATCAGAAGTTTTCATCTGTTAATTCAATATTTACTAAACATTTGAATGGGGTCAGGGAACTAACAAAAACATATTAAATGCAATACCTCAATATATCTAAAATGTGACTATCTCTAAGTTTCCATGTGTGTTGTAATACTTTTAAATATAGCAGTGATCATTTGATGTGTTAGAATTACTGTGATGTATTTTTGTCGCAAATCTAAACTGCTATTTACTAATGCTCAAAAACTTAATTGATTATCTTCTAATACAAAATTGTTTATTCGAATATTGAAACATCACATTCCAATGGTTCCTAAAGAAAAGCTAAACATAGTTTACATGTTTGTCGATATGACTGATCCAGTGTTCACACGAAAAACTACTATTATGACATTGAAAATTGATTACATAAACCGCAGATCGATTCGACAGTAATCTTTCAATTGCATGAATGATCTTTGAGCTTAATCTTCTTAATAAGGGGTTTTTCCGGGTTTGGTTATGTTTAGCATGTATCAATTGAGCTGTCTCATATGGAAAGGTATAAACAATCTTGTATCCAACACAGTATCACATATTACTATATCGTATTAACCCTTTTGTATATTTATTAGCATTTATTTTTAATGCATCCAAATATAGTTTGTTAAAATGTAAACTCAAGATCCGAATGTAAATTGTTAATTGAAATTGGCTAATCCTATTTGAAGTTAAAAGTACAAGACGCTATCGAATGTTATTATAAAGCTTTATGCTTATACAAGTCGGTATACTTTAATCATAAACACCCATTTTAAAGAATCACTTCGAAATTGAATTAATATTATTGGTATATATCGCTAAAACTACTTTACTTTGCTACATGTAAACTTGTTATTTTAAACAGTCAAAGTTAACAAGTTTATTCAGTGTTGTCAGAGTCAAATTCCCTATATTTAAGGTTCATAATCGGGTTTAAAAAGTAAGCGATCAAATTTTTCTAACTATAATATGATCCGCTTGTACATAAAAAGTGTCGAGAAAATTATGCTGCGAGAAGACATTTTCATTGGCAATGAAGACATTTTTTTGACAATTACATGTTGTAAGCGATGTATATGGCATCTATCTGGTCGGATAGAAAGCCGTCGCGAAGGTGCATGCGCTGCTTCTCTCCACGCGAGTTGATCGGCACCACGCCGGGGTCCACGACTACCACAACGCCGACGATTAAGTGGTGTTCCTCCAGCACCGTGTTGGTGACCAGCGGCACCAGGTTCAGGGCCTCGCTGTCGTTACCGTCCAGTTCCACCACCACCACCAGCAGGTTGGTCCAAGTGAACACGGCGCTGAAAACAACACAATGATTACCCTCCTCTTTCTTTGTTTGCATCGGTAGAACAAAGATGGAACTGCACTTCCAAACTATGTAACGGCGACTATTATACCTAAGAACTATCACTAGTTAGCAGTTTTTGATTAATACCATTTAAATAACGAACCAGTTAAAAAAAAACATTTAACTATACGCACCATTCGGCTATTTTCTTGTGGCATCTCATGACAGAGTTTTCAATGTCGATGGGATGATATCGCATACCGCGAAGCATGATTGTTTCGTCGAGCGCGCCGACCACGAACACCGCGTCGTGAGTATCGTGCGTGTCC
>NW_013524823.1:830166-840809 GCF_000836215.1 Papilio polytes
ACCGGCACCGCTCCTACATACAAACAGCCGTAGAAAGCACTTATGAGATCTAATCCCGGAGGGAATATCAGCGCTACATGGTCTCCTGTATTTACTCGCCCCTTTTCGAGGAGGAGATTTCCAATTCGCTCTGCTTTTTTGTGTAACTCGGCGCAAGTAAGTACTTTAGAAACGGCGCCTTTTGAGTTGAGCAGTGTGAATATGACGTGGTCAGATGTACTCTGAGCGCGCCATCGCAAGATTTGAGATATGAATTGATACTGAAAAGAAAAGGAAAATGAAAGGACTCGTTTCAAGCGATATACAATATTTCTAATGATTTTATATCAGTATTGACTCGAACCTTCCTAGCGGCATCAGAGTCATCAGTGTAACCCATATCGCGACCTTGAGCTGAGGCGAGGCGGTTACCTTGCACGAGGTTTCCCACTATCACCGACGCCGGACCGACATCTGCGGATATTCCAACTAGTCACAATTTACTTCAAAGCGACTAATGAAATAAAAATTACAAATAAAAAAAATCTGAAAAATCATAGAACAAAACATGTTGTGTTAGGTTTAAAAAGCACGATATTTTTTTAAATTTTGTAACAAAATAATAAGATGTCAACTCCTTAACAGAGACTCGACCATCGCCATTCGCTTCTCCTAGAGTTTTTTTTTAAATCTATAGATGTCAGGAAGCCTATCGCCACTTGGCAGAATACTGGCGATTGCCATACAGTAACTATTAAATCTTTTAAATCCATTTATGAAGTCGATGGTATAATTTTAAATGAGAACTGTCTCGTCTGCAGGTTACCACAATTAAGAAATACCATAGCTAAATATAATTTTAAGTTTTTTTAAATCACCCCTCCCTTGTTCATAACTTTAATAAAAACTTTTGCTTAAAATGAGTGAGATAATAATGGTTTTGTAGTAATTTGACAGTAGACTCTTAGTAATGAGCGTAGGCATAACTATGTTTGTTAAAATTAAACAATCTAGTACCTGAATGAATTTCTCTGGGTTTGGGTAAATTTGTTACACATGTGTGTGGACACATTAGAACATTAGCTGGATGGAGAGTCCCTTCTAGGAAACGCCGTTTGCATTCGCTGAGGTGTATTCCTCCAAGCGGTGTCTTCGGAAGGTAATTAGGTTGTACCAACGCAAGGCAGTAGATTCCTACTTGGTGTATTGAATCAACTGCTTGGAGTACGCGCGACATCCACTGGAAGGACTAAGAGAATAACCTTTTTTATTACCTAACTCTATCAAAGATGCTTGTGGCCGTCGATGTTGGAAGCGAATCACACTTGAAGCACATCTTTGTAAATTACAGTGCGATTAGTGTTACCCGCTTTCCAGTTTGGCCTTTTCGTTTATAACGATAACTGTCTATATATTTTAATATATACACAGATATCGCACATACTCGACGATGAATTTTCTTTCTTTATAGGTTTCAGGCGTTACTCAAAACAGGTGTTTATTACTTACCTAATAAAACAGTATTTTTGTTGTATTATAATATTTTATTTGACACATTCATAATATATTAAGGATTAAACGGGAATGAGATCAAACAACTACATCCTACTGACTTTTTTTTTCATAACTGACTAAATTCTACTGAATATTTTTTTAAACATTTAATCAATATACACATATAATTTAAAATATTTGACATTTTACACAATTCATATCGAAGATCATTTGAAATATAATTTAATAACTTTGAGATCATAAAACTACTTCTATAAATGAAGACAATCAATCTTACATAAGGCTCCTACGACCTACGAGTACTGCAAGACGCCAAAGCACTGCTTTGTTTACAATAAGCTTCATTCTACTTCCTACTACTACAAACTTTTCTATAAACGTCATCTTCGACACTCTCTAGTAACTACTTTCAACAGTGTATTGAACAATATTATGTGTAAACTTAAAGCGTTCTACTACCAACATCATCTCTGTCGCTTTCGGAACAATAATCGTTTCGAACAATTTCTAATAGGGCCCTTAAGTATCGTTCCAGGGCCTGTGCTCTCTGATATCTATTCATGTTGAAATGTTGAGGTTCGTGCGGGGGGAGATCAGGGTAGTCGACGTCATAAGTCGGATCGTGTAGAATTTGTCGCATTATTCCATGAATTCCATTAGGTTCGTCATCGTCAGAATCACTATCATCGTCGTTGTAAAGACGCCAACGACATTTTTCACAATCAGGTGAGTAGGGTCCAGCATGGTCCGTACAATGTTTAGGTTTTTCTGTGTTATATCGTTCATGATCATTTTCATTGGGATGATCGGTGGATGAGTGCGCAGGCTGTTCTTCTTTATTTGTTTTGGAGCAACTTGCTACAACCGCGTTGTCGTCAAACATATCCTCATCATTAAAATCAAAGCTTTCTGTAGAACTATTTGTATTAGGGCTGGTAGTTGTATCATTAGCTTTATCTTTAGTGTTCTGTGATGCGACCACAGTATTATCGGACTTGCTCGTGCTTGCAACTGTAACACTTACAATACACTTGCAGTTAGCACAATATATATTATCGGTATTAACCGCTGCGTCTTTAGTGACACTATTACAGCCATTGGTTGGGGTGTCAGTTGTTTTTATCGTGTCGATGGCGGTGTTTGGCTTCTTATCTTCGGAGGTATTACCACCGATGTCAGTAGTGTTCATCGCCTTGACGGCGGCGTTTGTCATCTTATCTTCGGAGGTATTACCTCCGGTGTCAGTAGTGTTCATCGCCTTGATGGCGGTGTTTGTCTTCTTATCTTCAGGGGTTTTAACTTCGTTGTCAATTGTATTCATCATGTTGCTGGGAGTATTAGTCGTCTTATCGTCAGTTGTAATTGTTGCAACACAGTCGGTGTTAATTGCACGTTCGATGGTAACTATGATCTCGGTGTTAGTCTCTGCGTCAGCGGTTAAATTTGCAACTTCCGTAGTACCTAAAAAGAAAAATAGGTTAATACCTGCTGAAAATGTATCAGTGTAATTAATATATATTTACCTTTTTGATGAAGTCTTGTTTTACAACCCCAGATAATTTACATGAAAAATGCTATTTTCACGCAATTGAGCTGTACCTGTAGCTAAATAAATATTAGTAATATTTAGTGTAGCTATATTGCCTTGGAAGTCTTAAACATAAAGCAAGAAAATTCATCGTCAAATAAATAGAATATAAAATAATAATTGCAAAATAAAAGAGAAGAAAAAATAGAAAATAATTGTAGCTTAAGCAAAGGTATTTATGATCTCACCTCCTCTTCACCGCAATCAGGTCTTTGCTCGGCTATTATGCAAATACGTTCGTCGCGAAGTACCCTCACGGAAAACACAGCAATACGTCCTCTGTATATAAATTTCATGGGTTCAACGGCGAGTACGGTCGCTATGATATCGTCCATATTATGTTTGCGACCAGTCACCGTCATTAGCCCATCGCGAGAGCCGCATACAAATACTAAGCCTTAAATAGAAAAGATAAAAATAAAATTTTTCAAACATAGTTAGCGAATAATGCAAAAAAGAATATGCATTCCCGCCACTAACTTACCACCTGGACCTAAGAAACCAAGGAGTCCACTGCGGACGTAGTGTTCCTCTCCGATTGGTTCCCCGTCGGCATCCAACGGCCGAACTCGGAAGACGGTGTTAGTGAGCCCTGGCAGGCCCCAATACCCAGAGCCCGTCGCCCCACAAAGGACGCAAATCTCACCTACTTCATCGGTCTTGCACAGATATGTAGGCCCTTCTATTTTTACCACTACTATTACACCTAAGACAAAAAGAGCACTTTTTAATTTTTTTTTTCATAATAATAGTATGATTAATCTGTACATTTACTGAAGATTGTCATGATGACTTGAACGATTTCTCGAGTGCTATAGTTTTGACTTACAGGAGGGCATAACCTGCCCGCAGTCCTGTAGCGTGAGTGAGGTGAGCGAGTTCTCAGCATCTACACGGACAACGCCGTAGGAGAGACCAGACATAGACAGCACGCCGCGGCCAGCCGAGCTACCGCCGCGGCCCGCGCGCCGCACGCACACTGTCAGCGACTCGCTGCTACATGCGCATGGGCATATCGCGTCGCCACGCACACCTACACAGAAACACATATTTACTGCAGCATCAAGTAAACTTAGGGTATTCGATACGTTTAATGTAATTAGAAGCTTTTTAAACCATTTATCGGATTTTGTATTATTTTATGCAAAGTTCTATATCAAAAACAAAAAAAAGACTATGATGTTGATCGTTGTTGATGAGATGTTGTCGAGTTGTACGCATTAATCCTAGAATATTTATTAATCCAATTACCACGTTTTAATTAACTACTGAAACGCTGATGAAATGCGGGCTTTTTAATTTATTTTACATAGGCTTCTTTCCCATTTTCTTAAGCTCGGAAGTTTGAAGTTCCAAGTTTCTTTCTTATTTGCCTTCTCCACAAAATCATTTCAACAATTGTGAAATTTTAATCGTATTATTTTTTATTGACTATATTGTGTGAAAGGTGACATGATCAAGAAGGGAGTGATGACTGAGATGACGGATGATAGAGTGCTTTGGAGGACGAAAACCCGGTGCGCCAACCCTACGGGAGTAAGATAAGGCAGGGGAGATGATGATGATATTTGTTATTGACTGATGTTATTGAGAAGGTTTAGGTAGAAGTTATAGTACATAAAGTGGTATATGTATGTTAATAAAATTAACAAAAAAGAAATGAAATGACCCAACTCTCCAATTTTAATGCTTACCTTTTCCTGTATGTTGACTATACGGCAAATGAATTGGGAAATAATTGAAAATTACATCGACCTCAGCAAATTTAAAAATTTAGATAGCAAACGTGACAAGTTCTCGAGAGAGCCCAGCCCGAACTGAAGTCTAGGTTCCCGGGCGAGGATGCGCGCGGCGCAGCGCCTCCGGACGACCTTGATGCAAGCGTGCATAAACCATATAGCAATAAAATCAATAAATCTGACATTGCGTACTAAGGACCGTTAAATTATAGCGACATCAAATATTTCGACATACACTTGCTACTTCTACCTCGACCGCCATTTTTACAGATAAACTCGAATTTAAAAATGGCTCCCTGTTGGTTGATACATATTCTATTAAAAACGTGTCTTCAAAATTCGTACATTTGAATGGAAGAGTTTTATATCTGATAAGTATGTTGCTTATCAGATATAAAACTCTTTATACGAATTTTTAGAATAAATTTTCGGATTAATACTTTTACATTTTCTTTTGGGACTTTTTGGTGGTTGAATCTGATAAAGAGAGACTAATAAAACTATTCAAAACTACCTTTTATATTAATATTATAGAGGCGACAACAGATATACTTTACTGAGATAATTGAAAAATGACTTTTGTATAAAAGTGATACGTCATTCTAAGCAATTAGTTTATACGTTAATAGTTCGAGAGACTGTTTTATAGATCTCTTTATAAACCTAGCTTACTATTGTTAGTGTAAAAACATCCAAAAGCAGAAGGAAAAGACTTCATAAATATAACATACACAAACACAATAGAAAAGGGATAAATAATTGAAACAACTTATTCATTTTATTTCAATACCAAACAATAGTGTTTTATTTTACGTTTGTTACTGTTTTTAAATATTATTATGGAAGTTTTCAAAACCAACCGTAACTTTAGTTCGGGTAAGAATATCGCCCGATTTCTTTGAAAGAATGTGTTTATTTCAGTGCCTTTGGAACAAGTTCCTACTTATTATGAATTTTTGGAGAGCTAAGAAAACGGGCATGTTTTTAATAAAATATGCAGGCCAAGTTCCACTACGATGGTTTTTCTATTTAAGGCTTTTCAGTGGATGAGAATCTCGAAAGATATTGAAATAAAATGGTTCTTCAGCTCGCATTTTTTTATTCGAAAAGATAATTGATGTTTTTACATTGTAAAATAATAAGTGTTTAATGCTTTTTATAAGTCTGAAGAAAAATTAAGTTATCATTGACAGGTTTTTTTTTTTAAATACATTTTTGAAGTTGCAATTTCGACTTATTCTGAAAAAATCGAAAAATCAAGATTACTCAAAAACGACTAACTTCTGTATAATACATATAGTGGTCAATATTATCACAAATTATCCCCGCTATTAGGTCTTAACGGGAATACGTCTAATTACAATTAACCCTGTATATATTGACAAGGAACCAGGTTTGTGCTTAATTTCACTTTACCTACTGGACCAGATAAGTTTCTCTGCTTGCTGTAATTAATTGCCGTATTTTGTAATAGGGCGTGGATAGTGATGCTCAAATAACGAACTTAGTACTATTGTTTTGCCCTAAACAGAGTGCTCCTATACAGCTGTTACGATTATCTACAAAACATTTAGATATTCTTTGTATCGTACAAAAACAAAATTTCGCAACCCTTTTTCTAACATGTTAGCTCTGAAGACGCTGTCCTTTTCATATTCTTGAATCATATTCTTTTAATTTGTTTTTCTATAATTAAGTCATTTTCTTTTGTTTCAAGAATTACTTTTTTATAACATAATGTGGCAAATGAGCAAGCGGTCACATGAATCCACCGAAATGGAAAGCGACCGCTGCACATAAACACCGCAATTGCAGATGCCTTGCCTGCACATAAAAAGGACATTTCCCCTTCCTTTGCGTCTCCTCCACCTAATCCACTTTTACTTCCCTTCCATCCCTTGTAAGAACAGGGTGAAAAGGGAAAGGGAAAGGGACTAAAATGAAGCCTCCAGCACCACACACATCAGACTGTACGCGGAACTGCTTCCACTTGACGCCTGTTTTCTGTGTGGTCGTGGTATTGATGGGCCCTACACTGCGAACATGTTAAAGCGGGCTCTACCACTGTTGAAACAACGTTATTAATTAGTTACGTACCTTTGCTCTGAAACACCGACAGGAACTGATCACATGACGACAGCGACCAAGGGTTAGCGCCGTCAGCAACGAGCAGCATACGAAGTGAACTCAAGGATATTTCCTTATGATCTCTCGTCGCCAGTAATCCCCAGTGCAGATCTCGAGATTTAACGATCGCCACCGAAGCCCTGGATCATGGGATCAACAAAAACATATATAAATAATATACATTTTTAGCACAGCTTTTAGGCGACATGAAATTACGCAATGTATGGATATAGAGTTGTTAATAATGTGCGCTTCATTAAATAAAAATGTAAATTTAAACATTAGTTATTAGTACTTTGATAAGCTTGTTACATTTTTTCATTTTGAGGTAGGCGTTGCCGTTGTGGTAAAAATAGCCTTTCAATATTGATTTGGTGTAGCAGTTTTTTTATCAGAATGAGTTATTTATTTCATAAATATCTGTTTTCGCTCGTAATATACACAAATAGATTGCAATGGGCAAGAAAATAAAAGTAACCGCTTCAAATTTTAGTGGACAATGATATCATTTAGAGCGTGAAATTTGAGATTCGCCTTAGCACTTAAATAAGTAAATAATAAATCTGCTTTTGCGGATGTCCATAGGCATCTATCACCTTGGTGTTCCTGCTTGTGCCCTTTTCTTATAAAAAGAAATATATATATTCTCACCTGTACTTAGTGATCATGTGCATCCATGAGGCGGGGCTTACTTTCATCAGGGCGTAAGGAATGAATATCACATGCATGCCATTAAGAACACTCGCTAGTACGGCGTGCCAGAGTCCAGTTTCACGCTTGAAGTCCAGCACGCACACCATATGCTCGCCCTCAGTGTAGTTACAAGCCACTGAAAGCATCCGGCTGTGGGAGAGCATCGACGCTCTGCGAACAAACCATACCTATCACAATACAATTCATATTAACACAAAAAAACATGTATACAATTTTATACTCCTACCGTGGACGTAGTCAATAACACGATGCTTATTTTTATGGTGTACGGATCGTAATATTGAGCTATCCTACAATTCATTTTATATTGAACAACTAAAACCACTGCAATATACATTTTGAGACCGACTCGTAAGCTAGATGGAAAATAACTGGACGAGGATGACGGGTTCTATTGATTTTTATAAACAATGCAATAAAACGGCATCTGTAAACAATTTTCGTAAATGTTTGGCAACGAGAGCCTAGTTTGAGGCGTCTAGATTATTATTCAATTCGTTATATTCCGCTAGATGTCCCTATGCAGCTTGTTGCAACTCAGCGCAGCGCCGTGCTTGACGGTCACGAGAGATGGCGTTACGGATGCTGTCTTTGGTACTGCACTCGGCACACTTTGTAAGTTTTAGACATAATTGTAAGCCTTTTTTTTCTTTCTCTATAAAACGAGGGGCAATTAGATCACAAACGCATGTACATTATATTTTATTAACAAAAGGGTCAAATTTTTTCGATGATATTAAATAAATAATAAACGGATTGTTGTGTTTTAAATACTATGAATTGTAAATCCAGTTCCTAATTAGTAAAAGCTTATATACACCACTGAAGTTTAAAATTAAACAGTCAAGTAAAATGACAAAACTGTGCCAAAAAAGCATTGAATGTTAAGGGCACAATTCAAGTCTCGAGGGATGGAACGTTAAAACAAATGTTTCGGAGCAACGAGCAGCATGAAAATTCAGCGATGAAACAAAACATTCCTTTAACCTTAATAAGAACAATGTGAATAATACTTATTCCGTACTTTGACGTCATAATATGAATATAAATAGCCTTTTTCTTTTGTCTACATTTTATATTGTATCTTACAGTTTATTTTAATTAAGCCTCCAACTGTACTATTAAGTAGTAAAACTATATGATTTTTTTACGTTATTGAACGCTTCTTCTACAGTAATAGAAACGAAATAAGTACTAGAAAGACGGACTAGACCAAATAATCATTGACAATTAATTGTGATACGATATAAAAGTGCGAATAATTTAACTTAAAAAGATGCGAAACGAAAATTTAATTATCAATGTGTCACGTTTCAACAACGCGACTAACTACGCACTATAGTGATAATGGCAGTCGCGGTCTTACCGGTAGACATTGCTCATAGAAATAGTGTAGTCTCGTAAGTGGAAAAAAGCTTAAGAAAATATTCACCTCGTGACAATAACACCCATAGCGGAACCATCCGCGGCTGATGTATGTTCAATGTGCGCGGGGCTGTCGTCAGCAGGGCGCGGGGGTGGGATCCAGTCGCGCGGGGGGCGGGGCAATTTCTCTGTCGACACCCAGTGTAGAGACGGCCAACCGCGGAAAGATACCACATCGCCCGATGAAGTCTTCGGAAGACCTGGTCATAACATAGGTATATGAATTACACACATTGGTAGAGGTAGACCTAGAAAGAGATGGGTGGAGAAGATCAAGAAGCGAGTGACTGAGATGACGGATGACAGTGTTATTTGGAGAACGAAAACGCGCTGCGCTGACCCTACGGGAATAGGCTAAGGTATGGGAGGTGATGATGATGATGTAGGTACATTAATTGTCAATGTAAAACAATACATTTTATAGTATCGAATTATAGTTTTGCACACTATAGCTGGTAGCTGCGTGTAATTGAGAACATCCTGATCATTTCACCAGTACTCAATGTGAAGAGCATTTGTGTTCATCGTTGCGTATAAAATCATTACTACGTCGCGGTGTGATGGATATGGCTGGCTGGAGCTACCATCATGTACACATGTCCTTGTTATTTTTTTTTTTTTTAGGTTTAGTAAGATCACATTTTTTGTACAGATGTTACCACAAACTAGCGATCGCGCACTGCGTGCAAAATCTTTGTTTTTCAATACATAAAAGTCAACATTACTCCATTTGTTATCAATGGAAACTTAAACACCCTTTGGTATACCTAACTTAATTCACTAAAATATACTTTTAATTATAAACATTTCAAGTACAAAGCGTAATTCAAATAAGAGCTTTAAATATAAGAATAAACGATGAAAAAGGATTTCTTCTGTGAGCGCACGCTAAAGAGTATCGCAAGCGAACAGTGAATACGTTTCTAATAAAAAGACCGCTCGGAGGCTGCAATTAGCAAGAGGAACAAATAAGACGCAAAGCCTTTGTAACGTGTAACTGAAGTATGTTGCATGTTTTAATTAAGAAATCAATACGAGGCGGAAGCAATTTAAACGCAAGGAATTGCCGATTGGTTTTCAATTACGTTTAGTTTCCTATTACAATGTATATATGTATTTGTAAAGTGACTAGCAATGGCTTGCTCCAGTTTCCGAGAAGCCGTAACTTGATGAAGTGTTACAATTTATTTTATACGACAAACAACATTTAATAAAAATAATAATAGCTATTGCTTAATTAAGCTGAAAAGTTCGTTTAATTATACCACTAGGTATAATTTTGCTCATCCAAGGCCAAAGTCAGTTTGGTCTTAGGACAGAAATAGTTGTTGGAAATAATAAACATGATCTTCACAAAGGATTGAACAAAAGTGGTATTTCCTCAGTGAGTTAGGTGGTCAAATGTGACAAGAAGCGTACTTACCTTTTAGGCAAGCATCCGACGTGAGGGCATATTGTATTCCGCAGGAGCCGAGCAGGAAGCCGACCTGTTGCAGGCCGGCGTCGCGACGTGTAAGCGGCACTTCAATAGGTACAGGCACCACGCCGGCTTGGAG
>NW_013524823.1:841999-930396 GCF_000836215.1 Papilio polytes
GGGCGACGCGCAGGTGGCGAGCCCATCTCCGGAGGTGGCGGCAGCTCGCTGTCTCCCGCGCAAGAGTCCTCGTCGGAACTAGATGCTGCAAGGAACACTAATATTATCCTAGTGTCGTTGTGTACGATGATTTCACAAAATTAAAAAACGATCGACGAAGGTTATATTGGTGTGATGAACCAGGAAGTGCGACTTCACTCTGAGAAGTATGCGCATCGAATGTCATCTCACGCTTCAAAACGGTCGAGCTTAGGTTACAGGTGTTCACAATGGAAGGAACATAAGTATATATACATACAACATCACCTAACTCCTGCCAGTCAGGCAGTTACGCTACAACACGAGTTTATGATTAATTTACATTTTTCTTGGCACTTACAGAGATCGTGGCGTTCTCTGTCCGGGCTCTTGGCCATCATCGAGGTTCTTTTGGAAGGCATTGGCAAAGACGGTTTAGGCCGATTCTGCATCTCAGCAAGGGCTTGCTGTACTGCCTCCTGTCTCACTTCTGTAAAAAAAGAGTGCATTTACTATCCCGCATACAATCGTCGCCTACATTCTATATTTATGCGTGAAAGGTTTTATCACCTCCTTGTAACGTTGATTTAAAGATTTAATCTATAATAATTGTCTATTTTAAATATTCTAAATTTAAACTAACTCTATCACCTCAAACTTTGTTATTTATATATCCATTAAACCTTTTCGCATAAATCTAAGAAATGCAGACTAAAAAATTTTTTCAACTACTGAAAAACATGCTGTCGATAACAATGACTACAAACAACAACAAAACCATTAGCTATTAATCAGTCAATCCGTGCAAATTAAACGGTTTAAACGAGCAAAAAAACAAATGTAGGTTATTTAAAGACATGCATTTAGAAAAGCATTGTAATAAAATCAGTAACAAAGTATAAGCAAAATATAATTTGTATGGTGCAGTATAGTAAATTCTGTGTCATAAATAAATGTTATCATTAATAACTCGTCGTCCTCTATGCCTCTTTCATTGTAGAAATTGTTCTGGAAGATTCTTTTTTATTTAAAATTCTATCTGACAAATACAAATTTATATTATGTTAGTGTAACTACAATATGTATAATTTAATCTACTTTAGCTCTCGATAAACTACGTTGAGCAAATTCTTACCAAAAGCTTGAATGTTTCTGCATACACATAATTTTCTTCAATTTCATCCCTAATCGTTCTTCTTTACTAATACTAGTCTATTAGAAAAAATGGGTCCCCGAATCAACATTTATCTCTATATTAAAACTTAATGCTTGAAAATGTACCCGTTATTTTCGTATTTATAATAAAAATATAGGTATTACTAAAGTACCGGTAATAATGATGGCTTAATCTTAAAAAGTGATGGATCGGAGCTATTATTCTTGTCATTTTATTACTCGAAAAATAAGGACGTTAACGTATAGGGTGCTTTTACACAATTTTTCCAATGATTTTATTGTTGGTCGTATCGAAAATCATGGCGAAATAACTTGGACTATGAAGTATAAGGCTAAACATATCTACATAAAAATTGGTATAGTAAAAGATTGCTGTCTGGAATAGAACATAACGTATCTTTTGAGATTTCTTAAATTCCGCGACGACGGAGTCGTGAGTGACAGCTACTCTTCAATAAAATTATTTTCTCTATACATTTTTTATTACAATATATCGAAATTTTCGATTATACTTTCAATCTTGTTAGCAAGTCAACAGCATTACCACATCTTGATGTAGATATATAAATAAATTTACAGATTTGATTAAAAAAACTGATCTCAGTTTTCAACTGGATATTACCAGTTCAAATATTGTAATTTAATACACCACGCGCACACTTATGTCGAAAAAAATGTTGCATTATTCAGAAATACATTTAGAATCCCAGCATGCTGAATATTTGAATCATAATCATACCACTACTAACTGTGAAAAATAACAATATCAATCGTCATAGTGCAAACAAAAAGTTTATCATTATAGTTTCATTGGATTTTTTTTAAATTTTCTCGAACTTACATTTTGCGTTCTAAAAATAACACGAAAACAACATAATCTATCTAGTGGTTTAAAGGCGAATAGGTGACTAACAACTAATTTATTTGTACAGAAGATTAGCAGATTAAATATTTGCACATGAACAAATAAGCCACAGTATCTATATTGTGAAGTAGCACTTGAATCTAGCATTCCAAATTATTTATTGTTTATTAGAGAATTCTTGTTCCAGGGAACCTATTAAGTAGGTATTTCTGAATGTCGTTTCACTGTGGTCAAGGAACAGGTTTTGCACGTGTATAATTCAATTTCTTTAGCTAACTGGGGACTGTAATAAAATGACGTTTACTCCTAAAAGTGCCTTAGAACCGGTTTTATTCAATAGGAGATAACGAAGTAACGGCCCGAGCCGAGGCTCCTGAGGGAGCCCTCGAGCCTAGTTACTCATAAAAGAGGTTTAGGCTAAGCGCCATCTGCGCTGGGCCACCTCAAGCCCGGTGAATCTGTAAATGCCTCTTCAAGGCAAACAGTGACAAATCAGTCACAAAAAAAAAAAAAATCAATAGGAGAGAATGATAGCATTTATAACGATATGTTTAGATATTCAAGTTTATAATTCTTATTTAATAAATCACATAAGGCAAACTATTATATACTTTCTAAACAAAAACATAAACAATTTATTACACATGTTTTTACTTTTATCAATTTCATTTTTACTAATGTATCAAACAAAATGTGAATAGAAATTGTGAATAAGTTTTTACATAGTAATAAAAGCATATGCACTTGTTTAACACTTACTTAATTAAAGTAGTTCCCATTTTATGTATTAACGTTTATTATTGCAATAGTTTTTATACATGAATTTCATTAAATAATTTCTGATGTCATATATGATATTCTCAATGGTGGAACATTGCGTGCTTGAAGCGTCGAATTTCTCTTGCACGACATGTGGCAACCATTTGTTGAATGAAATTATTATTATAGCAATTATAACTTAACTAGTTTTTTTCCCGCAACTCTGTCCGCGGAATTAAAAAAAAAATTAAGCGGCCTGTGTTGTTCCAGACTATGTTCTATACAAACAATCGTTGAGCCGATCTGACTAACCTTCTACCATCCATGCATGTATCCACCGATTTAATAATATTAGTAAGATGAGTAAGAAGTAAGATGTTAATAGTTTAAAACACTGACCTTAATCTTAAAAAAAATATATTTTCATTGTTTCTTATTCATAATTATATGAACTATTTCTGCTGTACCTTCATTATATAAATAAACGAACATAAAGTAAAGGGCGTCATTAATGTAAAGTTTTTCTAAAAAATGTTCTTGTAATAATATATTTATTGAAGTGCGGAAACCCTCCCTTTGGTTTGCATGTGCAGTGCTCACACACCCGTAGGTTCGTTATACAAATATACCTTTCATTATCGCATTTAATTTCTCGTGTTCACAAGATAATATTACAACAATTATAAACCGCACAAAGGAATAGATTCCTTCGATCTACCTTTATCAGTAAATATGAGTTCCTACTTCAGAATCACATTTTAGTCATACATCTACAAACTTTTCTCTTTATCAAAGTTGTCAATTCCATGAAATGTCGATTACCTTGATACTCATTACTTTTGATATTTATAATGAAATCATTGAATTGATTTGAATGGTTATAAAACTAAAAATATATTTTCAAAAACAATAATTATTTAAAATTAATAAGTTTTGCAATATTAAAACAATAACCCGAAACAATAGAGGTCATATTAAACAATAGAAACCATAATAATTAGTTCGGGAGTTTATTTGATTTTTTCGTTATTCTCATTATTTGAAAATGATTGACATCTTAAAAAACATATTTACATTAAAATAAATTCCATTAAAAATAACAATGCAATTACGGTCCAAAAGATATCTAAAATTATTGTGAAATAATAAATTTCTGGGAATCGTATTTTTTATTTTAATCGTCTCCTTAATTTATTTTTGATAAAAATTTTGTTCATAGAAAATTCGTTGTTATACGCCTATACAAAGTTAATGGCGGCTCGCACGAAACGCTGCACATAATCCAAGTTTAGGTATCAACGAGACGTGAATAATACACAGACGGTAATACCCTGGGTCTAGCTCTAGTTGGCTCTCTTGGTAACAAACTAACAACTTGGCTTGCAATGATGATACGAATCGTCCTGGCAACCAGCTAAAGTTTGAATCTTATAATGCCGTGTAGCCGTGTGGGAGCGAAAATATAATTGAAAATGGCGGAGGGTCGGTGTTCAACTTAGGTGGCACTAGAGGCCGTGTGCGAGCCACTTCCCAGCGGGTGAGCTCGGCTTACATGCTAAAAATCTCTTTTTAAAGTATAAACATTTTATATATAAAACTAGGATTTGTGTTGCATACTAAAGAAAGCTCAAAAATAGTTTTTCCACCAGCTAATTTATTATAGTAGTGGCTTTTATAATAAACAAAATTAGTGAATATATTAGAAAATAAAACAAAAAGCTACGAATCCCTCAGTAACCGGAAATTTCACGGGGATGAACCTTGTCCCTTGTGTACTCCAGACTTTGGTTTATATCTGTACCATATTTCAATAAGATATGTTGTACCGTTGCAGAATGATCGAGTAACATTAAAAAAACTATATTAATGAATCCCACGGGAACCGAACTATTCCCGAGATAAAAAGTAGCCTATGTTCCTTCCAGACTATACTCTAAACCTGTGCCAAATTTCATGAAGATCCGTTCAGCCAATTAGGCTACAGAACTACTACCATTTAGGCTAACAAACATCCATCCATCCATCTAAACTTTCGCATTTATAATCTTACTAAAACTAATATTATACTAATCTTACCAATAGTGACCGTTGGGATTTTTACATGTACTGCTTAACTTATTCCTATTCAATATTTTCTATAAGTTCAAAGATCAGGATAATTTTTTCACTATCTAAGATACGGAGGCAAGATTTAAAAAGGGATTTTAAATTTTATTCCGAGATCTATAGGTAAGCTCTACAAGTTGATTGACTCAAACCATCGTGAATAAATTGGAAATACGAGGAGCAATTTCAATCGGAACTACAGATAAGGTTAGTTCTAATATCATGTAATACCGAGTTTAAAAAATGAAAAGGCTTGTTTATAGACCATATTTGACAAAAAAGATATTGAGGAAAAAATATCGATACAATGCCATACTTAGTTCTTATAAAAAAAAGTAGACGAACTGCGTACCTCCTTCTTTTGGGACGTCGGTCAAAAATCAAGCCTGAGATATATTTTCAGTAATTAATAAAATGTAAGTAATTAACTATTTGCAAATATGTTAAAGTATCGTTCAAAGCTTGTTTAACGACATATTTTTGTACCTTTTCGATCTTAATAATGATAGAGTAATAAAACCACAAAACAACTCGTTCCACGTTATTTATGTGACGGACAACAAGCAAGCACAAAACGGTAAACAGAAACTTTGCAAAGCATTCGTAGCCAACAAGTAAGTCAAGGACGGTGTATAAATATTGTCGGTGTATATTCAACATCACAATATGAGGTATTGCAATGCACGTACGAGCAGAGCAACTTCCGAGCGAAGCAAAAAAACATCTCTTTTAAATAAGAGCCATTCGAGATGCAGAAATAGAAGAGGAATATACGGACTAGTTGTTGCTTACGACTTCGTTTGCTTGTTCGGGTTGGTGAAACGCTTTAGGATAAGCCGAACCTTATTTACTCTCGTCTAAATAATATCTAAAATATTTTTCTTGTGTCACATATTAACTTTCCCATGCTTTATCTACTTTAACCCATTACATCGATATTTAAAATTACAATTATTTTCCTATAATTATGAGTTTATTTCCATTTAGGGTCCGACCAGGAAACAAATGTAATGTAATAACGTAGCAATTCACATTGGTATGAAGTTAGTCACGTGTGCAATTGTACAAATACACGGACTCTCCAATCACAGCCACTTGTGTCAATTCAACACTTAAGAAAGTGTGTCATGTTGTAATGATGGCTCCACAAGCATAGGAAGCCCCGTAACAACTTTGATTGCAAGTTTACTGCAGTACCAGCTAACAAAGATGCTCATACAATTTAAAACAATTTTAATTTTTCATTTAACAACCGACCGTTAAAAGCGTATATGACAATTACAAGCTTTTAGGAGACAAAGGCTTTCATTTGTTTTAATTGAAATGTACGAACTAGAACCATGTTGAAAAGCCGGTCTAAATAAGAGTAACGTATTCGTGCGCCAGCTTGAGCGTAAACTCCATTGTTAATCTCTGTCACAAAGAGAAAAAACGAATATTGATTAGCTGTAAAAGGCTTCACACGATTTTTATTCGCTGTGAGTACAAATTGACGAACTTTTTGATTACAAATACTAAAATTGGAATCGGTTGTTAATACGGCGTACTGTTCATAAAACGAATTATTTTAAGGTAAACGATTAAATATACATTTCGTAATTTACTAAAAGAGATAGCTAACTTTAAATACTGTGTAATGGAGCGCCAAAATTTATGCAAAACTTACACTATCATAATAACTCAAAGGAACACAAACATTAAATGGAACAAGTTAGGCCGGTTACAGGGGGCGTTCACTAAACATAATAATTAGCATTGGAACCGAAAACTAAGAGCATGGGACAGCTTTTGATGTTAAAAGACATTAGGCACAAATATGTTTATTTCATCATCGAAATATCACTAAATAAAAAAAATCAATACCTTACTAACTTTTAGAGTGTTTCAGTGTAACTGTCTAAAGTAAGAAACAATAGTAACGGCTATTTAGTCTTTATTTTATAAATAGCCAAAATACTATACAAAATAGCCGTTTAAAATGCACAATCTATCATTTGTAATCTATATGCTGTGTTGCTATTTCAATAAGGGATTTAATTCCATTAATTCAATTTATCACTAATCAAGCGTTAGAATATCTGAATAATAAACATGTTTAGAGTTACGAAATTTCAGCTAGCATACTACATACAAATTAAGTTATTTGATTGTGACATAGACCATTTGGAAACTATAAGCAGATTTAGTTTTAATTTCAACCACGTTTCAAAGACGTTCGTTAAGTTAATGACTATTTTAGTCCGAATTCCAAATTGAGTTTTACTTAAAGTGTGTCATTTGCTATTTTCATGATTATTGTTACATTTTGTACTTGATAAGGATGTGCTAGGAATGTAATTCTTGTCTACATACTTTCCTCAGAGGTATCAACGCGGAGATAGCTTGGGAAATGGGAAACTTCCTCCAATCCTTTATGAGGAAACGAATTTCCTTATCTTACCTTCATCTGGGTTTCTAGTAGTTATGAAAAATCTCATTTTGTGCTGTATGATAGCATAACATATAGATGTTTCTTAAAAATTAGAAATGTTTAATTAATTTTAAAGTAGATTGCTTAATGGCCCATTAGAAGTAAGCTGTTACATAGGTAAACGGATTAGAATATTCTATCACTGGCACATCGTGAACGCTGCCCGTTTATGTAGTGCCTGAAGCAAAATTAAAAAGTGTCGGCAAATTGCATTTCGTACAAATTTATTCACAAAGTGACTTGTTAATTCTATTACACTTCGACACTTTGCAAAAGTGTTACATGAACTTTCATCTCTGTGCAGCCAATAGAGGGCTCATAAGCACTGATTTAACATAGGTTCGTCACCGTATACAAAACACAACAATACGTGATTACGTATATTCGATTATGCTATTTGCCAGTCTTGACAGTTTGCTTAGCGGCGTTCCCAATTTGTCGGTGACATACAAGTTCCCTACTATACGTGACTCCAACATGTTGTATTCGTGTATATAGGAATAAGCGTTGCATTAATGATAGTCCTTTGATACAACAGCAAAACGGGTTTATTGACTCTCCGGAGCCGTCTATGGATATAACGCTTCGCACAAAATGCTCTACAAACGGACAGCTTTGTAAATGTAGCATTTGCTATTGAATATGCAAATATTATTATAGGTCTGCTAAATAAAATTTGTATACTCGAATATGTAGCAGAAAGGAAAAAGACCGAAGAAAACATGGCTGGATTGTGTGAAATAAAATATATTAGTGAGTGCGTTTAAACATAACGGGGGATAAAGATTATATGGAAATAGTTGTATATACTGTGCCGACCCTCTGTATAAGAAGATTATAATAACACGAGCTGTTGCCCGCGACTTCGTCTGCGTGGTATTAGAAAACATAGAAACTATATAAATTACAAAAAGCTACGTATCCCTCGGGAAGCGGACAATTCTCGGGGATGAAGCTTATCCCATGTGTACTCCAGACTTTGTTTTATATCTGTGCCAAATTTCAATAAGATATGTGGAACCGTTGCAGAATGATCGAGTAAACATTAAATAACTAAATTAATGAATCCCACGGGAACCGTAACTATTCCAGGGATAAAAAGAAGCCTATGTGTTCTTCCAGATTATGCTCTAAACCTGTTTCATGGAGATCCGTTCAGCCGTTTAGGCTACAAACGCTAGCAAACATCCATCCATCCATCCATCCATCTAAACTTTCGCATTTATAATATTAGTAAGATTATAATAACATTAAGAGTATAAGATGTAGATTAACATTTTCATTATGTAACAGGCTAACACAGCATACTTTTAAAATTACTTGTTACAAGAAGGTTGTCAACGCGATCATATACAAGCACAATATTAACGTGTCATTGAGCACAACGTATTTGCATAATTGAATTAATGTTATGCCTTCTAAAGAAAGCGATACTATCACTTTGTTAAGACGAAGCTTAATAACGACATTAATAAATAATCTTTGTATTACACACTGGAAGAATTTCGACTTGATGAATTTATACCTTAAATGTTAAAAAAATTAATGACTTGATTTAATTATTTCAATTGTGTTTTATTTGGTGTTAATAATCCAATGGAAATACGCCAGATTAATCTGACACGGATCGGGATATTTCTTAACAGATAGATTAATTATCGGACTTATGAATAAAAAAAAAATAGTACAAATCATTGGAATACTAGTTAGTTGTGTAGAACGAAAATAAGTAGTTAGTAACATTGTTTGTGAGTGGTGGAAGAACTTAAGAGGGCTTATAGCAGACTAAAGCAGAGGTCTCATTTCTCACGTTTCCTAATGGAGAGACACAATACAAATACCCAAAGACACCTCGCAAGTAATCCTATTATAACAGTTATAAAAGCTGAACTTTCCTCCGTTCATATTTCAATGAATTTGTACAGAACATTTATGAATAATTGAAAACTTAACAGCTACATACATGATACATGCATTAAATTATACAGCCTTTAGTTTATATCTCTTATGGATAAATTGGTGTGCTATTTCTGAACCTTAGTGGGAAGAAAATATTTAATCTTTGAATTTACATGTAGAGTTTTAATTTTAGATATAATCGTTACGAGAATGGGTCAACCAATAAGTTCTTACCTTTATCCGACGAAAACAAAAGAAACGTGAAATGTCAATAATAAATTGAAAACTACATAGACTTAAGTATACATAAGTGCCTATTAGAAAAATGTTATGTACCTATTAATTGACAACCGTTAGTAAATACAAGACCCTTTCAATACCATACTTGCACCAAAGACAAAAAGATAAACCCAAGTGTTGTTCCATAAACACGAATGATAGCTACAGAGAGCATAGAGAGCAGAGAGCGATAGGTTCTTTATAATGGTATGACTCACCCGAGTGGTAACGACTCTCGTTGCGCGTGAGTCGCCTGTTGGTCCTTCCCGGCGGCGAGCGGAGCGCCGCGGCCGACCTCACTGAGACGCGATAAAGAAACCACACACGTGACCACACGCACAAACACTCATGTATATACACTGATGACTCCAAAACTATTTATCATTTTCAGAACCGAACGGTTTTCGTGCCGACATCATAAAAAACATCGTCAAATAAATACAGCTTTACTAGCTAGTTATTCAAATATGATTTTTAATCGCGAATAACAGATCGGTTCCAAAGTTGATAACAAGTTTAATCACCATGTAATTTAATTAAATGTTGAACAATAACTTCCTCGTAACTATTAATCGGTTTAAAATATAATTAATATTAGTGTGGCTACAATAGAATGACGTTTAAACTTGTCAATAGTTAACTATCTCGAAAAAACAAATGGCGGAGTAAAAACAATGGAAGTTTATCTGTGTTTGCTTTTGTTCTCATATTAAGTTGTTAAGATGGCGGCATGACACACCCGCAACCACATTTTACCGACAGGCTCTCGCTGAACATGGCCTTTGTTATAATTGTTGCGGCAGGAACTTATCCTGCATAGACGACGCCCGTCTCATTAGTCACAGAGCCATTGAACGAAACCTAAGTATAAACATGAAAGCCTTCCGAGGGACATGGTTCTACTTTGTCAGCTGCACAACTTGATATGCAAGTTAATTGATGTGTACTTAATAGGTATGTATATCTTATATCGTAGTGCAAAATTAAAAATACCATAGATTAAAAAGATGTAAAATTTGGAGTCATTTAAAAATTCAATTCGAGTGTTAATACTCAACTATTAAAATTATTTGAAGTTGGAAAAGGTATTGGTACATCTGTAAACCACTAGCGCATCCTATCTACAATTATTAACAGACAACATAACAGTTACGTAAATCATACTAATCCTGGCCACTAAGAAACTTTTTTTTATTTTAAAAAAGGAATAAAAGTAACCTTATTAAAAATTTAACATTTAAATAAATTTTCAATTAATAAAAAAAAGCATTAAGAAAAATTAAAATAGTTTCTGGCATAATTTGACAACTAAGAAAAAAACTACCCTGGCCAGTAAGAAAATAAAACGAAAAAGATTCTTGGCTGAATAAAAAAAAATAGTTTTTTTTCACAGACATCGTTTGACATTTCTCCGAAACCGCGTATTGATAAAAATTTTAATTCGCAAATAAACTTTTCGTTATTTGTATAATTATTTTTAACGGACATGGATTTAAGTGCAGTTAACATTGAAGTCGATGTGGTTCGTCTCGATTCAGATATTATAAATGAACATCTGCAAACATCGACAGCAGTGCTTCATGATATTTTAAAAGGTGAAAATGAAGAACCTGCTAATAGTCAGCAATGTCCCACATGCAGTAAACTATATAAAAATGCAAATACTTTGCAAATGCATTATGGTCTTAAACATCCTGATAATCCAATGGAAGTTGAGTGTATTTCGTGCAATAAGAAGTATCCGTCGTTGTTAAGTCTACAAAAGCATATACGATATATGCATCGTTACCAGCACCGTTGCAAGGCATGCTACAGAACATTCCCTTCAAATGAAATGTTGCAACAACATGGCGCGTGTTGCAGAAACGCTGACGTACCATGCGACTTTTGCGGGAAGATATTTAACTCGCGCTTGGCCCTCAAAAATCATATCAAGTATAAACACTCAGAACAAAGTAATGGTTATTGTAATATATGCAGTCGAACATTCATGAGTTCGCGCGGTTTGGCTAATCACATGGCTGCAATTCATCCTCCTGGTGCTACTACGTGCGGCTGGTGCGAGCGGGTGTTCAACTCTGTTCCGGCTCTCCAAAGTCACGTGCTTCACAAGCATTCTGTAGACGGTGTGCGATGCACTAAATGTCCCAAATTGTTTAAGACGCGAGCGAGCCTAACCAGACATTTGAAAAAAGTTCACGACATTAACGAGCCTATCGACCAAATGACTGGAATAACGTCCTCTACTAATTAATACAAACTGTAATTATGATTGTAAAACATTTAACTGTAATACAGATAATACTAAAATTAATATAACAACATTAATATAATTAAAAGTATATCTACTAAATCTTTTATTATTTACACGTCGAGCAATATCTGCGATATTTTCATATAACATAGTGAGTCAGTGCGAGGTAAGGAGAGCAAAATTGTAGAAATGAAAAAGATGATCAATGTACCAATAAGAAACTACTTAAGTATCCTAAACTGTCTAAATAATAACGCATTTTAATAAGGCATTGATACACGCCAGTTGCAGTGTGTTTAAAAGTTCATGTTTCATGCTTCACGATAAAGCCCGATGTTAAAAAAAAAGAAAAAGAAATCATAGTTGTTGAACAAAATTATTCTCATCAACTCGTACGTAAAATATTTTGTACAGTTTTGCATATTTTGAAAAAGGTATACGGTATTCGGAAAATGTACAGTCCCTCTGTATCTCATACGAAGCGTATCAATTTATATTCCATGTGAAGGAATGTTCAGATTCAAAGCTTGTGAAAATAATCTCGCTTTTTGCGTTTAAAACTTTAAGAATATCTAAAAATAGTGAATGAGTCTAGACACGAAATCTGTAGAGCAGAAGTAGCAGCTAAATAATATATACGAAGAATTCGCAAGTCTGCAGCAAGCAATTGTCTGGGATAAGTTACGGCGCCGTTCATTCACTTCACACACGTACAATATTTATAGGATTCGATAAAAATACACGCTATTAAACTTTCAGTTAAAAAATGTGTTAACATTTTTGTGATTAAAACTCTTTTATCTCAATTATTTTTTATCCTGACAAATAAAGCGGCGTTTAAATTATTCGCTGTTTCGCTATTTTTAAAGTCAGCGAAAGATTTATTTTCATTAACATTTGAGCTTTGTGTTAATGATATTGAGAGGGGGGAGTATGACATTCACCTTGTACAACAGACAAATTATAAGTGCGTCACATCCTCATTCAGACCTCATCAACATATGACATTGAATCAAATAAATGTAGAAAGACAAAAAAAATCACATTTAAAATAATAAATTTATATTTAAAAAGGAAATATAAATTAACATCAAGCGAATATTATCCTTGTGTCAACATGTCGCGGTTTAAACAGAAACTTCGATAACGAAGCCATGTCTATTTTCCTTTGTAAAACGAAATCTGTAATTAAACTGATGAATTTATGGACGTCGAGCTCGAAATTGGAATAGGGTTTCAGACGATTATTTGCCTGGCGTGCTAGGTATCTGAAAGCTAAGGTTAATCAAACGGCATCGCCCTGCGGCGGTGCAGTTGCCCGGGTAGCCGGGTAGCCGGGCAGGGGGGCAGGGGTGGGAGGGCAGGGAGGTAGTGTAGACGTCGGCTGACTAGCGAGGAGAGGGCGACGGCTGCCCAGCGACAGCGACACTAGGCAACTCGACTCCCAATCGCATCACCCGGTACAATGATCGTGCTATTCAATTTGTCCCCTCTTCCCGTCATCGCTTAGTTTAATATCGCTAGCTAGAGATCCCTACATCTAGCCATTTACGATACCTGATTTATTACACCGACCGGCAATTACGTTTGCATGAATATTTCAATAAACGGTCTGTCTAAAATTTCAGTAAACTAGACCTTAAGGTTTGTATCCTATTGGATACAAACCTTAAGGTCTAGTTCTTAAGACCTCGATATTTCGAGGTCTAACTTCTATGTAGATAGAAGCTGTAGAGCTTCATTATAACCTTATAATGAAGCTCTACAGCTCAATCGAAGTGAAGTAGGAAACGAATTAAATGATACCTCTTAGTAACAAAACAGTCGAGCCATTTTGGTTACACAGGGACACAATAGTCATACACACAAACCCATATATGTACATACATTAAAATAAACATATCATTTACCCTTTTGTCACTCACACATTGAAGATCGTACTGACGTCATTATATTGCAGTATATTTTTGTAAATACGTTATGAATCATTAAAATTGTGGTTACTCATCTGAAATAAAATCCATTTAATATGTCACCGAGCAATTTAGAACGATGAACTTCAAGTAGACGGATAATGTTTCACTGAACATAGTAATTAGACTTTGTGTATGTTGGTTGTATGAATAATTAAATAACAACGGAGAAGTGACATCGTTAGGCGATAATTTATTCAATGAAATAATTAATGAATTCTTGAAATTTACTTAGTAAAATCCACAGTGAGAACTTTAAAATGAGTAGGCACTAACGATGGCTAATAGATAAAACCAATAACTAAAGCATTCAACACTATTTTTTACAAATACTTAATTTTATTTTAACATCAGTCATTCGGAATTATGTTCAACGTTATTGCGAACTTTATAATTTACAATTTTGATATTTCTGATATTTAGATAATTAAACAAAAAACCATTGAACATTTTTACATTTTGGATACAAAAATTATACTTTCCCTTAGTTCCATGTAAAATGCATCTTAGCCGTCATAAGAACCTTCGTACTGTTACATACAAATGTATAGGAGGGATGTTCTCAACTCAACGGTGGCCCAACCGGGTTACATTCACCGAGTGAGATCCGTAAGTACAAGCAGTGGCCTATTTAACATCGAGCCGTTTTCAACATATAACCTATTTGCATATAGGTCGCAGGAATCTTTAATTGGTGCATTTTAATCAATTCTTATTATAGCTTACGTTATCTATATTATCTTTATAAAGTATGAGTTATGTTAATAACACGTAAAAATAATTAAGTTCGTTAAAGTATTCGTTATGCTACAATATTTCCTCATCATGGTATATTGCAAGTAAAATTATACTTCCGCAGCTCTCCAAGTCAGCATTGTTTCATAAATAACTCGCTTATACTGACAAATCACCTTGTCATCAATCATTACAATACACACTAATATAAAATTATATTCTAATATAACCAAAAATGCTTTCGCCTCTTTCATGCCTACCGTTCAATTTATTTAATTAATACGCATCAAATTACTGTCAATTTTGTACACGAGTAACGTAATTGTAACTATTGTTGTAATTGAATATAAGATCCAATTGAAATTATACGATACTATTTACTGATAATAATTGTGAGTAACCATAACCAAAAAATCCGTACAAACTTATGTTTTTCTCAGTTTTTTGACGGTTTCGTTAAAAGTTTTTAAAATTCCTGTAGTTTAAGACAATTTAAATTGAATGTTAAAAACAAATATAACGGAAGCAAGGGGTGAGGGCAGCAGGTACCTGCAAGCCGCCGCGACGGATGACACTCATCGTATTACAAAACCCCTCACCAGGCAACAACAGTGAAAAAAGCTGTCGGTCAGAGACCTTAGAACCTTTTTAAAGTATACTGGAAGCCTTTAACCCATTTTGTTTCTTTATACATCAATCTTAAAATGTCTGAATGATTTTTAAATTTTTAAATACTGTTCTATTACAAGTTTTTTCATTCATTTAACCTTTTCGAATAAAAGTTAATACATTTAAAGAATCTGCTGCACTCCTTAAATGGCCCCTTCGTGTAGAATTCTACACTAAGAAAAGCTACAAACAAAAGCTGTTTGTACAAATAGAAACACTAAGAAATGCACAGACAAATGTTAAATTTTTAAGCGCGTATTGATCCAACTTATGCTAGGTTAATAATAGCAAAGGCATTCGCTGTCGTATTTACAAATTCAGAGCCAAGGATGGATTTTCTATTTAAATTTTGTGATAAAAGTTTCATCTATCCAAAAGTTACATCCCCTAAGAGATCCCATGAGAAAAGAAATTGATACGGTCGTTTGTGTCGAATTGAATAGGTAATTTGAGGCATCAAAATACTTGAAATGGTGATAAAAATATTCTAACTTCGACAAAATAATTACGTCCAAACTAGTGTTAGCCTAAAGTCTAAAATATCTGTCTACTTCTCTTCTCTGACGTTGTCTTATTGTAAAGATCTTGTTTTGAATAAATTAATCTTACTAATATTATAAATGCGAAAGTTTAGATGGATGGATGAATGGATGGATGTTTGTTAGCGTTTGTAGTCTAGACGGCTGAACGGATCTCCATGAAATTTGGCACAGGTTTAGAGCATAGTCTGGAAGAACACATAGGCTACTTTTTATCCCGGGAATAGTTACGGTTCCCGTAGGAGGATTCATTAATTTAGTTTTTTAATGTTTACATGATCATCTTATTGAAATTTGGCACAGATATAAAACAAAGTCTGGAGTACACATGGGATAAGCTTCATCTCCGAGACATGCCCGGTTCCCGAGGGATACGTATAGGGATACGTTTTCTAATACCACGCGGACGAAGTCGTGGGCAACAGCTTGTTATTAATAAATTACATTTATTATTAAAAGTACTGTCTGGATCAATTTCATGATAATAAATTTCTGTGAAATACTAAAAATAACATGTGAGTGGGAGTATTAAAGCGAACAAACCGGCACTCTGTACTCTAACGCCCCCGTGCGCCCTTAGAGCTTCGGTAATGGTTTTCACTGGAAAACTGGCTAATTAATTGGCACGAGCACTTTGCAACAAATATTGACAATAGCTACAAATATTAACTTTGGAATGTTCTTGTTTGTTTTTAAATTATTTTAACTTTTTTTTCCATTACATAATGAAGTCATTTTAACGTCATTTAAACTTTGATCGTGTCAAAGAAATCGAAGTGCAACTTTTATTTTTTTTATATATAACAGAAAAACTAAACATACTTAGTTTTCACAAATGAACAACAAAAATGGTAGTATGATAATCACCAAGAAAACAAGAATACAATGAATAAGGAAAGAAAGTTATTAAGTAAATAGAATTAAGACACAATAATAAAGTAAGCATAATCATAGGTGGACAACCAAAAAATTGGTTGCTCAAATAGCTTGTAATATTGCCAAGCCCAGTATTGAATAAGTCGATCTGAGGATTTTGCCTTGATAAAGAGATTGGATTTGGATTTTTAACTGTAAAACTGATACAAAAATATACTAACATAGAGTAGAGAGATTTCGAAGTTAACATCAAACAAAAAAAAAACATCGTGTTATTGTTCTATACAAATAAAACATAGGTAAAATGCCCTTTGAATATAACATTATGAGTTATTAAATAAGTGTTTGCAAACATAATAAATATCCTTTACAGAGAAATGCGAACAAAACACATTTGTATTGAGTGTAACTTAATGAAACGGAAATCATTAGTAGTGGATGAAATAAAGCCTCGCTTGCTACCACGTAGTAATCAACTGCGCCCAGTGCGTCCAATTAGTATACACTTTTATGAAATATTTTGTCGTAATTAATACTTACCTCTTAATATGCTTCATTTACTCGTGCTATATGCTTATTTATAAAGAATAATCCGTCTTAGGTATGAACCTAAGACGAATTATTCTTTAATTTAAAGGGGAGTTTACTGTTTACCACGTTATAAGTAAAAATAATAAAAATATTCTATTGCTAACTAACTGTCTAGTATAATCTCTGTGTACGGAGATTTCAATGATTATTGTCCATAAGGTCCCTCTTACCTCTAAGAGATATTTATCAAAGAGTAGGGCGGTGCTTTTATGGCCGATCGAATACATATTTTAATAATAATCTTGAAGTTCGGGCTGGCTATTCCGCCGGCGACGACAGGTACGAATTAAATAGCTCTTTTCATAAGGTTTAAACACTAAATAGATGTAACAATTCTGTATATTTGGTAATTGAATTACATCTATATATCCCCATATCTACAAATATGTCGGGAAATCGTAATGTTACGTTCGTATGTCGTAATGTTCGTTATTAAAAGATAATTTCGAGAAGATAAGCTTAAGCTTGTTAAAATTACAGTACAAAACTATAAAAGGTTTTTTTTATATTAAAAATACGCAAATCTTTTTAGGAGGACCTTAGAATATAAAAGGAAAGCACGTTCGGTATTGTATTCTAAAGACAAAGGCTGAAATGTAAGTGACAGATGAATCAGGGGGCGTCAGAAATTCTCCGCGTAATATTCTAAACAATTCTTTGCGAAGCAAGACTAGCGTTCAGCGTGAGATCTTTTTATTGAAATGTCTAGGTAAACGACGCCGCCGATGATGACATAAGATCGCTTTGATTTGCTAAGCGTTTACATCAATTTGTGATAATAATTTAAATCTTACTTCTTACAAATATTACATACATGTTAAAATTTAGATGGATGGATAGATGTTTGATAGAGTTTGTAGTCGAAACGGCTGAACGAATTTCGATTAGATTTAGCATAGATGTAGAGGATAGTCTGGAAGAACACATTGCCGTTTACTCACTATTCACTTTTGTTTTTTTTTTTTAATTCCACGCGGACGGAGTCGCGGGCGAAAGCTAGTGATAAATAAATTGGAGTTGGATCGGATTTAAATGTTCTTTTAGAACTAATACGATATTATAAACGAAGACTAATTTTAGTAAGTCATTCTACCATATATGAGTAAGTATTACTCGTAAGTGGGAGGAGTGTACCAATACCGCGCTAAATGGAAATTAATTTTGCGTTAATGGCAAAGCTGTAAGTACAGAAATTATATCGTTCATAGACAATATTCCAGGTAAATATTAAATGTTTGAGACATGCAGTGGAATAAAAAAGCTAATTTGAATACCTTTATTATCAACATAATATTTTTCTTTACCTATTTAATATATACATATAAAGAGGAGTTAAGGGTGGCAGGTACGAGGGGCTTCAATTAGGACGTTTGGAATAAAGCCAACAGTGTGTCGGTGCCGCAGCGTGTGGTTTGACTTTCGACTCTTTCTGAAGATCTCTTAAACTGTCCCCGTACTTCGGCAGGCTGGAGTGTTGTTTTGCTAGATTGCATATTGGACAACTGCCCAATGTTAATTTCGGTAATGTTAATTTTCTTGAAGGTTTTTCAGTAACTTGCATTAATTACAATTGAGTTCAATCTGAACGTATTCTAAAAAATAAAACAAAACACTTAAAATGTTTGATTTATTGTTTAAACTAACAAAATAGATTGATAAAAATGTAACAAATAGCATGAAACGGACAACTTTTTTTAAATGATTACTTATTGCGGATTTTGAATAGTCTTATCTCGTTTTAAAGATTATAATCTACAAGAAAGCAATATTACCACAGGCAGAGTTAAATCTAATTATTCTCGCGCTGTATTTCCGTTTCAATACCGCCATCAAACTAATAAACAAAACACATGTTACGTAACATAACCTACTGACCCGGGTTCTAAAACATGTTGCGATATAACTGCTTCGTCTCATTGAGTTGGCAAAGCATTTATATACCCCTACTTTAAACGAACAAATGAAGACACGAGAACTTTGTCATTAGAGTATTATTAAATACTGAAGCGACCATCGACAAATTACCAATAAAGAAGTTTTTAATACCTTTTTTAAAAATAAACCCGTTATATTCATGCTTGGTATAAGGTAAAGCGATTTGAATAGTGACCAAGTCAATAGTGAAGCTAGTTTGTAAGCCACAAAGGTATCGCTTCAAAGCGTGGCGTTGACGCTCGCGAGTTTTCCAACGACATATTTTCCCCGATGCCTTTATACTCGCATAAAAGCATCAGATACACGCGATATACCTTCTCGGAAACTTAACAATACACTTTTACTTTATGTATTTTTAGAATCTTCGTAGAATCTTTCTTCAAAGTCAATAATATAATAGGTGTAACTTATCGATTCAAACATTTTTCTTACGCACGAGGGAAACATATTAAGGACGCTTGGAGGTAAAGTGCTGTAAATATAAATAGATACTAGTAAATGAGAAAGAAAAAATAGGACATAAACTAAAGAATACGGCCTAAAACACTGTTGAGACGAGGAAAAAAATAGTAAAGTAATCCAGGTAATTGATGTAAAGGAAACGATTAGTTCCAACAAAACTGTATTCTTCTTTAAGTTCCAACCAGTTTACAATTCATGTTTTCATTGCACGTCTTTGTTAGAGGGTCTTCATTACGTTATGTACACTATAAAACAGCATGCGTGCATTCAAATATCAAACGGTGTGCAAAATTTAATAATACAATACTAAAAGAAGCCAAAACTAATAGCAAATTGTTCCGACTGCTCCACTTCGAAACAACTAAGAATTTACACAAAATAAAAAGGATTAAATTTAAAATTAATGCATTTCAAAGTTAAGCTAAAGTGACTAAATTTAAAGAAAAAAAATCTTTTGCCTATCTACGTTATTAAAATCACACACACAAAATGAGTATAAAAGCAAATATGCTTCAGTGCTATTTTAAATTTTGAACTAAGCATACCAAATTGTAGTATATTTAAATAAGCTAAAATATGGTATGCTTATCTATAAAAATAAAAAGTGGACTGAGACGTATTTGCATATATGATATACCCCTCAAATTATCTAATAAAGCTAGTTGAACAATTTTTACTATAAAAAACGATACCGTGCTATATCGGTAGCAGCCACTATAACGTGATATGAGTGTGTGTTCTATGTTTGTGTTCTTAAATAGTGTATGAAATAAATAAATAATGACCGTTATTACATTTCGAGTAAAATTTAATTTTCTATAAAGTTTTATTATCGCCTTTCATTTATTAACACCAATTATTACTATTGACAAGTAATATTCGATGCTTTAGCATTTTTGTAAATGTAAATATTAACAGGATACAGAAGAATTGAATTTAAAACTTTTATGGATTCCGAAATGCTTTACCTTTTCATAATTCCTTTAAAAGCTCTGTTTTCATATTTGAAACAGTAAAAAAACTTTTTTGTTAAGAGCAATGTTTTAACATTGGTATAAAATCCTTGAAACATTTTTCAGTTGCTTTCCGTGCATTTAATACGAAAACGTGAACTTCTATAAGCGTGGCCACGCTCGTGGCTTAGATACAGTAACGATTTTCACGTTTTCATTTCTTTACATTTTGCTTTATAGTGCGGATATGAACTTCAAAGTAACAACGTATTTATAAGCGGTCATAAAACTGTTTTTTTTTTTCAAATATGCCGTATTTAAAAATGGCGTCACATTAACAAAATTAAAACAAATGAATATCGAAATTATATCTAACGATGTAATTAACATGAAATTCGAAATGCAAGTGGTAAAGTCGCAAATATTTGGACAATTTATTTTGATAAGGCATTTCAAACTAACATATGTACGAGGAATTGATACTTGTATACATGTAAACCCACGCGATAAATAGAAACCGGACCGGATTTTGTCCAGTGGGACTCATGTTACAAGCAGACAGTTAGCCAGACATAAGAAAGACATATAAGTCTACATGTCTTGTAAACCAAAACTAGCACTCTGCTTATCAAAGCTTCCAATTTCGTGTTATCATATATGGATAGAAGGTCATGCAATTTTAAACCCTACCAAGAATTTTTTTTTTAATTTACTATAAAAAAACAATTCTATGGTTGTTCTTTCAGATTGTTCGGGGAATATTTTCAATATGTACTTTTTCGTGCGCAGCGGTAAATACGACTAAATATTATTTCGCATTTTACAATATAGTGTACAGAAATGGTATTAAAATTTTCGCTTATACATTGACGTGTAAAAACAAAAACATAAATACAGGTGAGAAATGGCGACTGAGACGAATTCATTGAAAATTTGCAGTTAACGGTTGTATTGACGTATGGTAATGTTTAGTAGATTGAAATAAACATGACCAGCTCTAGGTAATTTCAAAATGAGCATATTTGTTGCATATTGTGCATAACAATTTATGTGTTTTGCTTTTAGCATAATCCAATTAATTTCGTGTACAACAGCACGTAGCATTGCGTTCCACCGACCATGACACGCTTCGTTACTCTCATATTATAAAATTAAATTTAGCACTTCGTTTTATTGCAAATATTTGACTTTGACGTATTGGTATGCTAACAGATACGTGCTGTTTTATGAACAAAAATTCATGATAGTCAAAAGATTGAGTGGTTGCCTTATATATTCGTAAACTCCAATCGAAATCAAGATGGCACTTAAAGTAACAAATTCAAAACTATCTTTATTATAGCATAACTAAATGGACTTTCATTAACAAACTGATAAAATAGTTAAAATGTAAAACGACAAGACCATTGTTTTACTATCTTTTTAATCTGTGGTGATACTAATCGATTCAATTGCTAGATGCAATCAATGCAATGAACCCTCGTCGGATAACCTAAATGCACGTTAAATTGGTTTGTTCGCGCGCTTCGTCCGATCACAATGCCAATAGTATTTACTGTTCCTACAGCATAAATTTCAATTCACAGTACCCAAACCGTTGAACTGTATTCCAATAGGATATTACAATGAGAGTTTGAGTTAGAATTTGATTGCTATGCAATTTCCATTCCATTGGTATTTCATACTAGTACTAAACCTTAAGATATGGCACGAAGAAGATTAACTGCCGCACTCACAGACATTGATAAATCTACTATTCAACTATTTGAAATGTAAACCAAATAACTCTGTGCTTTTAAATAAAGCATTAACATTTAAATTTATAATTACAAATTTTATTTTGTGTGAAGAAAACTAATTAAAATAACTTGTTGAAAAGAAAAACAGCGTGTTTCTACTGTCAGAACACCTGTACAAAAACATTGCCTTCCTCTTGGAAAAAAATAACTGAGGCAAGTTCAAAAAGCATCCTTCAAGTGCCTTTTGCTGTAATGTGGTATATCTACTTACTAAAACACATTGTATGAGAGATAAATGGATAATAAAGTATGTAGTTACATTTTACAAACACAGGTCGTTTTCACTACGGTGAATCATGATATTGGTTTATATCATTACTTCTGAGTAATTCCGATACACGACAATTCTTTGAGCTAGACTGTTCCTAAGTTAATAATTTATTAAGTTTTGCAATAATAGAACAGCAAGAACAAATATAAGGATAATTTCATTAGCTTGACGGTAAACGTTTTTACATTTAAAATGTAAGTATCCACTAGATTTTTTAAAAGAGAAGAAATAAAAACAAAACCTGAACAATCACATAAGTGTAACGCTCTTGGTGGGTATTATTGTAAATTTTAACTACAAGACTGTAAGATAAGACGGTGTTTTTTTACTTAACATCTTAATTAATGGTTTTACGGCTTTTAGGTACCCAAGCTTTGGCTATTAACGTTAACATTACTAAAAGGAATTCTTTAAAAACAAAAAATACAACAACAAAAGAAAAATCGGAACTCCATTAATAAACGCTGTATATTGTGTTAACCGATGCAACAAACCTACATTATTCGAATTTCAGATACAACGTAAATTACATTACATTTATTGTTTGCTCTATATAATAAGATTTATTTCTACGACGAACTACAGATAAATTGGTCAATTCTACAATTAGCTGATAAGTAAAACAAAACTTTGACGTTACGAAGTGGTCGTATAATAATAACCGTTTGAATTTAAATATGCCGCTAAAAGCAAAGCGATGTATTTGCAGTTGTGTAATATTGTACCCGCATATGAACTGCGACCCGTGACCGGCAATGTACACCGGCAGTGAACTGTTATTTTTCAACTATTACTAACTATTATTATTTTATTAGAACGACTAATTGTAAATAGTTGATTATACTTTACGTTCAAACCCTATTTATCTCTAGTTTCATAAATAACCTTAATTAGGTCAATCAATATCAGCTGCTTTTACATCGATATGAAAAATTTAAATAACACGATATGCTGATTTAAAACCTAAAAATAAGCACACAAGGAACGTTTTAAATGGTCGGAGAGACCGACAATTTATGTATCAGCAATATTCTTTGTGCTAAATATTATTTGACTTAATATTGGATACTAATAACGCCTTAAAGGGCGTTTGTGCCTTCAACAATAAAAAAGCTATTGTTTTATCACTGAAAGTTATCATAATTTTTTAAAGACAATTAGTGTAATTATGTATCGAAAAGTTATTGCATCGAAGAGTCAAATGCGCCTTACATAATGAACTTTACTAATATTATCAATGCGTAAGTTTTAATGGATAAATGTTACCATACAACACCAAAACGGTTAAACGGATCTTGACAAAATTTAGAACAGAGATCGATAGCAGTCTGGCATAGCGCAAAGGGTACTTAGTTTTTTTTAAACTACGCCAACGCAGTCTCGGACGAAAGCTACTTTAATAAAAAAAAACTTATGGGTGTTTACTTATTTTTGCTACATTTACGTTGAATAGGCGTTAATGCATTAGCGTGCTGCTCCACATTCTACTGTTACGGGCAGTTAACAATAACAGTCCACACAGTAGGGATGAGGCCACACATACGTAATTACTGTTTGCCTTCATCATTGTCCACCTTCAATTATTTAATAGGTGAAATCATAAAAGCATCGTGTATTTAATAATGCATCCAATCGTACAAAAGTCTATTAATACGCCATTGAAAATAACCGTTTTCAAATAACTGTATAGAACGCGGGGTAATTGAATGCGGCATTTATTCCATAACTGAATTACTTATCCAATACCTTAACTCAGATATTTAGAGCATTGAGTCACGAAAACCACGACGTGCTACTATCCTCCTTATGTCTAAAGATATTAATTTAAATTAGGGATTAAGGATATGTACAATCTATACCAGAAACATTGGTCGTTTGAAATAATAGGTGAAGTAATATGTTGCTAGTTGCATAGCTTGGTTGGCCATTCGCCAACTATTCAGAAAACATTACAGCACTATTTTCCATTTCTTAAAAATATTTTTATTTCATGTATCGAAGCCACCAATCGCGATCTTGTCGACATGCTTGTCGTCGTCTGAAATCTTAATTGATATCACTATCAGCTTTTGGGAAATTACGAATTACGAGAAAATATTCGCATTAATATCGATAAAAAAGTTAAAAGATTTGTGTAATGGGTAAAATATCTGAAAGCTTTATAAATCCTACATAAACCGGATTTAATTAAATTTGATCAACAGAATTTAAAACTTCCGTCTTAGATCTATCTAACTTTATGATCAAGTTTAAAAAGCTAATAGCTGCGGCGAAACTTTATCTAGCAAAGTTATCCGCCTGACTTTGACGTTGCGATCTCGATTCAATTACATACCATAAACATTTTTATTCAAAAGCCAATGTTATAAATATTATTTACAGAATGGATTTTCAAAGAAAAATAAAACCACAGAGTTAAAAGGATTTTCAGTCATTCAGGTGTGAAAATTCCCGTCCGCTCTTTATAAAATTTTATTGCCTCTTCCTTTGAAAGGTTTTCCTTGCTATGTGATCACTCTATCTTCATCAATTTTAACATACCATTTATTTTTGTTAAACATATTATTCAGGTAAGAATTTGCATAGCATTTGATAACTTTAAGTTACCGAAAGTAGTCATGACACTAGAACAAATAAACAAACAAAAAACTATCGAAATAACGATGTTCAAAACAACAATATTTAATGTGCCGTATAAAATTACCATAAAAGGAATTATTCTCTAGCACGCATCAGATTGAAAATACCGTTACTGAAAAAAAAAGCATTACAAACCTAGCTGAGATGAAAAATTATACTTCAACCCATTTTCGGTAGATGCTTAAATAGTCTATATTGCTAACGTAATAAAGCTGTAGTAAACAATACGACTCTCAGTGTATGGGAGGAAGCTGAATAATGTCATCGACTTATTTAGAGCAACAAACGCATAACGCTAGAGATCGATCACCTAACCAATGTAATATGGTGAATAAAATGTTTGAAATTTAAATGTTTTCATATATTACTTTTATTGTAAATAACAACTTTAACAGATACGACCTTCATACAGGTTGGCAAAATTGCGCAGTAGTGTCGTAACGATTCCGTTTCATCGTACACAAGCTAGACGGTATTGAAAGAAACGAATCGATACAGGCAGTGGTTCCGAATTCTCTGTAGAACTGACGTTTTCTTTTTATAGATGTTGTAATCTCGCAACAGAGTGGGAGCTCTACCGCACTGGCGTCTTGCGCGTCAAGTTAAATATTTTTAAATACATCTAGACACGCAACGTGGATTGCACGAGCGGTTATTAAAATGCTGATGATTTACGTTATTGTTTATGCTTCGTAAATACGATACAATGTACAAACGACTTAAAGCTATGATCTCATCTTTATGATTAGATAAACTGTACCGAAATGAACGGAACTAAAGAAGTTTACTTTTATTTTGCAGAGGTATTTTGAAGGTGCCAGTGATTTTTTTGTCCAAAAAATATATAAAACTCTATGCTTGCACTATGATTTGACGATTCATCTGCTTATGTTAAAATTTCTTTGGTGTGAAGGCATGTAGATATTTGTGAATAAAATGATTTGAGTATTTGTAGTGTGTATATAGTGGCAGCTACCAATCGCTTAGCCATTTAAGATACCTGAGTGGTATCGCTTCTCATTGTGAGTGACGCGGCGATGGGTTCGTCGGTTCCTAGTGAGCTGTCGACTGCCGCCGCCGTCGCCGCGCGGTCCTCGCACTGCCTGAATGCCTGCTGCACAACATACCGCCATGTATGCTTACCAGTATCGACAAAACCCAAAACATCTATATCGCTAACTAAATATTAAAGCTGAACCAAACATTCAGCGTATACACATGGGTCAAATGTCTTTCAATAAAGCAAATCGATGAAAATAAACACACGGTAAACAAAAATCAGAAATTTAAAATCTAATCGATACTTATTATTTTATAAGAATACATAATAAATATAAATTAATGCAAGTGTAAAAGTTATAGAGATTTGATTTGCCGCTTAAACCATGCTTTCGCTTGTAGTAACGCAGTGCGTAGTTATCAGACAGGTTCATTGACCTTTGCCGTTGATAAGGACCGAGGTGAGGACAATATCAGTGGCGCAATGCAGTCCCGAAAACGTTCGACCTGAGACGCTACACCCTAAAAGAGCTAAACGAATTTGTGTCATACGCTTTTGTTAAATTTAAAGCCCCAACGTTCAAGTTTTTAAACTTTTTTGAATAATCAGTAACATGAATAGTCAGAATTAATTTGATGTACCGATTTAAGGATGTTTTAATCGGTTTTTTTTTCGCCATTCTATAGATCTAAAGAATCTCATTTTGTTTTTAGGGAGGTTGTTAAGATAATATTTAAACAGTTTGATGTTTGCTTCCAAAAATGTACATACTGTGTAGACATGTTGTTTGTCGGTATAAAAATATAACATGCGTATTGTTCCGAAACAATGGGCAAGGCTAAATTAATGTAGCGGATATTGTGTGAGAGACAGCGGAATATTGAACACTTTTATTTTGTTAATGATATAAAAGTAAAGATGTCGATGATTAAGACGATTTGTACGTTAAAAATAATAATCGAAATAACCTTCGCGATTAATCTAATTTTGCATAACTTGAACAATATTTGTATACTGCAAAACGCTCCGCTTATATAGTAAAAGCCGGGGGCCATGAGAAACGACCGATACTAACCGATGCACATCACTTACGACTGCGTCCGTTCGGCCAGTTCTGTTACCGCGAAGTGATTTAACTGCCGATTAACTTATCAAGTCTAGCCAATTATATGTTGTTTTGCATTTTATTCATTCACATTTTAATGCCTCTTGTATCTATCTTTGGTGTCAGAGGATACTAGGTTATTAAAAAAAATAACTTTTGCAAATTAAAAAAGTTCATTAGAAGCTTCCTTTTAGCGAATTTAGCATGGTTCTTTTATGAAGATACAATAAATTGTGAGAGATGTAAAAAGCGGCTCGCAATGGTTCATGCACTTGATACGAGGGATGATTGAAACAAAATGTATAATTCTTTTCGCACGCGTTTGTTTATCTCATTTTACTATATGAAAACATCATCACGTTTCACCTCGGGCCAAGGATATTATTACAGGAACAACTTGAGTACAGCTGCACCGCAAGCAAAAAAAGCTGTTTCGCTCTGATAGTGCCATGTAACTAGTGAAATTACGTGCCAATGCGACAGTATCGTACCATGATGATAAAGTGTGGTTGACGTGCGTGTGGATCACCAACTAACTAAACCAAAATACACAATTATGTAGTAACTAGAAATCATAAAATAAAATATACAAATACGAATGAACCGTAAATAAAATGACAGTCGACGGGTGCTGGACAAAGTTATTGTAAATTGTTTAGATTAAATCGCCAGTTTTTTACGCGTCCAAATGAAGGCCGACCTCATTAATTCAATAACTCTCGTCAGCGGACATGAAACGTTAGCTGAGATTGTATTTTCCTAAAACTGACATTTTAAGTTGCAACTCAATATTGATAGCATAAAAAATTATCGCCACGAGTTGATTTGAGCTGAAATTACAAATATATCATTTAATAATGAACCTAAACCACTGAGCTAACGTTCCAAATTCGTCTATTCGAGGTCCGGAGACAAGATGGCCCCTCCGCTTGACCCTTGTTGTTGGACCGAGCCGAATGGTGCCATTGCATGATAATTTCGCGACTGCCCAGCTTCCATCGACGACGATCAATTGACACTTGACCCCGGCGACGCTTCCATCGCGTCCTTGGACTCGCAAGTACTAGTTCTGGTGCTGGATCACACAAATTGTCGTGTGACGTAATAAATTAAGTTGGAAAAATTAGAACGGGATTGAAAAGCCAGTACTCGCGCGTCACGAAGTTCCTTTTAATTGATAATTAGTTGAGCCAACATAAAGTTAGTAGCAATTGCTTGTTTGTACTACTCATGTGTATAAGGGCTTACCTTGAGGCTGTTGTTGAGCGATGTATGGGGTAAGAAGACGAGCGCGCTTCTTTTCATAGCCTTTCTGTGTTATGTCACCTGGGAAATAAAGAGACCATTGGTGAATATAATTTGTAAAAAACATAATACCAAAGTTTTATAAGCAATTCCAGTTCGCAGTGATTAATGTAAGTATACATCAGAATTGATACTAAATTTTAACCGCTTAGCCTTTTAAATACTAGAAATCCATCAGGCAGTTAAAAAAGAAAACTAGGATAAATTTGCTAGTGTAGTACAATAAATAAGTTGTTAGTGGACGCTAGAATTTGGTAATAAAAAAAGAAGCAGAAGTCAACAAAAAGCTCCGTTATGTAAGACGCTTGAATTGCGACTTTCATTTTAATAATTCTTTAAAGTGTTGTGAAGCAGGCAAATTTAGCCAACGTCAACGTTTATTACGAAGCGCCCTTTGAGTTTCAGTAGTCGCAAAACAGGCAAATGGTAGTTTGTGACGTACTTTTGCATTTAAATATTGCAACGGACTAAATGAGAAAATACGTTAAACACATAAAAGTTTTAGCTCATATAGACGAAAGCTAGATTAATATTCCCGATGATATTTATCTGCTTACAAAGTATGTTTTTGATTGATAGATGTTGTTAGTTTTATGTAAATAGTCTTTTAGTACCTAAAACAATTTTTTTTATTTGTGAAACATTACGTTACTATTATATCACACTTTTCCCTTATAGTGATCGTTGGAAGCGAGTAAGGCACCTCATGTTTATTGCCGTCTTACGGCAACCCTGCCACCGACTACAAATAGCGGTTTCTATCTCTACCCGACTTCGTCAAACGATCCGAGTGATGAGTCAAAAGTGTAACGTACACACCAGTGCGCCGAAAAGAATTAGACTATAATTTACATAACAATTCATACAAAACAAACATAGAATGTGTTACGCTAAAAATATATCAAGTCATAATTAATTCACACTACGAACATTCACGTCGAGTTCGTGCTAGCCTTGTAAATAACTATGTATTATAACGCTTTGTGAGAAACATGTTAAATACAAACGTACAACAAAAAATATTACATTAGCTCTCCTTGATCATGTTTGCTAGATAAAATAAATACTCAATGGCCGGGTTTGCATTAAAATAAGAATATACGGATTATCATATTAGCAATTTAATAGGGTTTAGTTTATCGTGTGTAGTTAAAATGTTATAAAAAAATTGAGTTGCCTCTATTAACAAAAATCAAATGTTTTATGGATAAACATGTCAATTAATGTAATATGATTATAACACAGTTACATAAACAAATACATCAATGATAAACAACGAGTTGCATAAACCCGCAGATATCACTTGCGCCGGTGGTGGGGAGCTCTCAATCCGACACACAGTAATAAACGCACATGGCTCAACAAAACATTATCTCCAAAAGCCCTGTTAATAATGATGATGAAATCTATTGGTGAGAAATCGTAATAAAAAATGTCGAATGCTTAATGCTCTTTAGAATATATTGTTTAGCAACCAGTTTTCTTTTTTGTAAAAACGTTTGCTTATATTACGACGGTCTTGTCACACCATAATATTTCCCACTTAATTGGCAGGTGCATGACAGTGAAACGGTGCATACAAGCGAACAATCAGCGCATGTAATGCAATACATAGTCGCAGAAGTCCTGATAAGTAAGGCATTGTTCGAGGACGTTTGACTTGAATTTTAAAACTGACTTCCGATTTATCCGATAGCCTTATTATATGCAGTCGCTAGCTGACCGCCCAACGCTATATCCCTATTTTAATGAGAATAAAGCTTTGAGAGTAAGAAAGAGATGATATATCTACCCTTGAATGATTTGAGGCAGACAAATTTAATGAAAAACAAAAAAAAACTGCGTAAATACATTCTAATATTTTTCAACTTAAGGTCGTTGCAAATTATTTTAATGATACATTTACGTTATTGTAAGTAAAAATTTGGACAAACAGTATTATATATAGATGGGGTAAATATAATATTACATATCTTCGTGGTGTCTTAGTAATATAAAAATATTGTATATTGATAAACGATAGAGATAAGATTATATTTATTACTCAGAAAAGGTGACACTTACATACATTTGTGTTGTGTAATAATAGAACTGAAATTAAGTTTCCAAAGAATAGCCAAAGATCAAAAATACATTTCTAATCGATGTGACTAGGTCCTAGTGACCAAAGAAGTTAAGATTTTTTACCAGATATTGCTCGATAAAATTGTTCGAAAATTATTTAATTTGAAAATAAAACAATTCGACTCTTTGTCTAAAGTTTATTCGGATGACAATAATTGTGATTGTTTCTTTTGTAAAATATAACAAAAAGGTTGTGTAAATACTATTATTATGTTGAATGCTTAGCTCAGAACCACGTCATTTCTCAGATAAGAAGATAGCAATTTCTATGAGTAAAAAGCGATCCCAATAAACAATACTTTAGATAAAAAAATTGTCACCAGAGTTATGTTTTAAATATATAATTTGGTAGCAAATGAATTTAATAGGAAACACAAAATTTTATGAATAACGTGATCTTATTTTATACGAGTCCTCAAAATAGTTTTTTTCCCAAAACTTGAATGAATTCATTCGGCTTGTATAGTAAACTATTTTTTTTTGTTTTATTAGCTAGCGCTTGACCACCTGAGAGTGAAGATGTGGTCGAAAGAAGGGACGCACTACCCAGATAAATACCTTATCACTCTTTTCTTGAAGGCCCTTAACGTCATATTTGGACGGAAAAACATATTTCCCTTGGTGATTCTGATTTTCCTTGGGAAAAGTTACTTTATTGGTAATATTATTTTTCCTCGTTTTGAATAGAGTTAGTAGTATTTGTACCAAATCATGCGCATGAGTGCATACCAAACGAAGCATATCCTTCTCAATTCAATTCCGATCACAATAGTTTAGCATAAAGACAAAAAAAAAACACCTGTCATTTTCGCCGTATAATTTTAATATTTGCTACATAAGTTATTACAAATATACGAGTCGGAACACCTGATATAGAACCTGCGTAACGTCAAAGGTCTCTCGAACAAAGCTTTCAAACATTCATAAAGGGAAATCAAATTGTTTGAAAGCGCAAGCCAATACCGTCTACTGAGTAAAAAGAAACTCAACTTCCCTTTGTAATCCTAACATGAAAATAAAAATCCTATTCGAATTTTTAATTTAAATTAAATTTATGATTGCTCACAAACATAAAAGTTGGTTTTTTTATGTAATAACATTATTGATATAAGACAAATTTAGTAGGAGGTACCGCAAAAACTTGTTTCTTTTAAATTTATGATATTCTCTTGCTGAGACAATTCACATGTTTGTATTTTGTGCACTCTGGAATTGTTCTTTCACTAAAGACTAAAACTACTTTATCGTATGTAAGGAGAGCCAAATATTACTCGTTTACAAACCCAACTTATACCTATTAAATAACTGAATTCATAAAAAACCCAAGATAAACTTAATATAAAATCAATTGAGTTTATTCAAAGTTCTATTTTTTAATCACGGTTATAATTTAGTTTTCTGTGTTACTGATATGGTTAAAATAAACTTACTAAAATAGTAAAACAAAATTTGAGAGTTTCGGCGTTGTAGGAGAAAAAAAGGTAATGGTCAAAACCATCGCAAGTACTAGAGTGAAATATAAACACCAGCGAAATTGTGAAGTATTGACGGGTTTATGCAATGCAAAGGCGCGGCATAAACACACTGCAGTAGACGGCACAGGTAAAAAAACGCTTAGAAGTTCCACGCTCGGGGTTCAAAGGGATTATTGCAGAGCTCTTTTCTCCCGTCATCTGTAAATTGAATCTCGCTATCGCGTGGCAGGTGAGTAATGAAACTTTCGGATATGCTTCACAAGCTTCAAAAGACAGAATGGAGAATTTTATTCGTCTATTTCAGGAGTATGGAAAGTTAATAATGTACTCAGTTCGCAATTGAGACTTGCATACCTAGTCAAAGGTATCAAGAACTGGGCGGAGTTTACTACAGCACCAAGTAATTTGAGCTACGCTAATCCTGTTGACTGTTGACTTGACTTTACAGGTTGCTGGTGTAAAGTTGCGAAAATGAAACTGGGAAATATTGTTTCAAGACAAATTTAAGCGAGACGAATAAATTTTAGTTACAATAGTATCAGACACATTAGTCGAAAAACTTGAAAGACAACATTGATTTGGCTTCGGCAACGAATAAATTATTTGATTTATTTGTAAGTTTGAAGTATATCATAGAATATAAACATTATAAATGCGAAAGTTACGATGGGTAGATGGATCTTTGTTAGCGTTTGTAGCCTAAACGGCTGAACGCATCTCCATTAAATGTGACCAGATGTAGAGCATAGTCTGGAAGAACACATAGGCTACATAGGGAATAGTTACGGTTCCCGTGGGAATCATTAATTTAGTTTTTTAATGTTTACTCGATCATTGTGCAACGGTTCAACATATCTTATTGAAATTTGGTACAGATATAAAACAAAGTCTTGAGTACACATGGTATAAGGTTAAGGGATACGTAGCTTTTTGTTATTTATATAGTCCGTATGTTTTAGAATACGCGGACGACTACCGATACCACGCGGACGAAGTCGCGGGCAACAGCTAGTTGTTCATATTTTAATTCACAATGTAACCGCCTTTAGGCACTATGATGAGCCAATTCAGACCGACCTTGTGAGCTATTAATAAAAAAAATCGTTTTCAATCCCCCTATGCGACAGCGAATGCGGTTACCATCAGACCCTGCATATCATCGTTTGTAGAGCTTGTCTTCGGGCGGTTGTTTTACGAACCCCACGAATATGGATATGGATATAGTCAATATTCCAGCGTAGCAATCCGTTGCAGCTGCCTGAGCATCATCTGCTGCGACATCTGGGACGACGCGCTTGCCACGTCGGCTTCGGTAACGACCATGACAAAATATTTGAACATGCATTACCAATACGATTGTTGCTTCATATGAAAAATAAATATGTATGTTGTCTGACTTGGTGCGATGATCAACGACTACCAGAAACTTATACAGTTTAGTTAGTTTTGGACTTGTCAGGTTAACTTCCGTGTTTGGACCTGGAGAAATACATTCAATTTTAAAAATAAGGATCTTTAAAAAGTTAATAGAAATATTACAATATATACATGAATAAAAATTAGTTTTTCATTTTATAGTACTTTATGATGACGCCTAAGTGGACATTTGTGCCCGTGATATTAGTACATTCAGTATTAAAGGACTCAATTAATATTTTTAGAGGCGCAATTGAGGCCATTGATTCTACAGCGACGGGCTTAGTCAGACTGCCACGGCGACGAACGGGTTTGTGTTGATGCGTCATGCTTTCCCAATAAAATGGCTTAAGTGCGCTGGTAAACTGACTCGACTTGTAAATCTATCTACCTGACATAAAAAGTTATGTATTATACGTTGGGGCGTTAAGCCATGTTAATAATGATAGAGAATTGAAAGTAAAGTTAACAATAGTACATTAAGTCAAAAATTTAAATATGAGAATTTCTGCCTACTACATTATAAACCCAGCTACACACACTCATTTCTGACAGTTTAATGTTTTTATCTGTGCGTCTTAGGTGAAATTTGAAGTAAACGGTTCAAGTGACGGTTAAATTTATGCATATACAAAGTTTTATCTTAACAATTCGATTGCTTAGTTAAAACTGAACGTCTGTTGCGGTCTTAAAAAACCTATACTTGTTATTTGAGCGGCATATACTCCAACTGAGATCTGTGTATGGCGATCTTTCGAACACCGCAAAATTCATCGACTGTACATGCGATGTTGACGTTAGATTAATTTTATATATTTAACGTGTGTTTATTAATACTCACAAGTTATTATATTGTCATGTATTCGAATTTACTTTAAGCATTTGGTATGGACGTCATACAACTGTTATTGTGGACCATATCCTAACAAAAATCTAGAGCCTCAAAATTCGACTACACCTCGTATTTTATTTTCTTTAACACAAGTTTCAATTGTCTTTCGTTCGTTTTTAATATCTTTTTAGTATTGTTATAACATGTAAAGAAACTGGTGAAACTCACAGCTGATTGATGCATATCTTCTTTCGCATATGCTAAATACTTTTATAATATATTAGTATATATTATACTTAAATGGACCTACCAATTTCGCTTTGCATGCAATGCTTTGTTAGTTCAAATAAGTATTAAAACTAAGGATTTTTTTTTGAAATCTCAACAGTACATTCCATAGATGGTGTTATAAAGAATAATTTAGAATTCCTGAAGATATAAAAGTCTGCTTATCCCCCTTGAGTTAAGGGTATAAGCGGAATGTTTTAAGAAATTGACAATAAGATATAATAAGATTTCTGTTTCAGCATGGTACAAAAGACCTTTAAAGGGATTTTTTGCACACAAAAAGATGCTACTAAAAATGTGAAATAACTAAATGTTCAATTTTTATTACTTGTTAAAGAAGTATCCTAAATGTGTAAATTAATGATTACAATCTAATGTTGGGTAATATTTAAGGTAAATGATGTTTAAGTATCAATTATTAAAGGCTCTTAATACACATTACAACTACAAAAATTAACTTAAGAAGTACATTTTAATTTTCTCTATTAATTTAAAAAATGTAGGTCTTATTGTTTTAAGTTATTTTTAAAACTCTAAATATTGTAAGTGATTAAAAGCTGAAATATATGTAGCAGTGAAATATTTAAAACAACATAATTTAAACAACGCAGAGCATACAAACTATCAGTCTATGTAATATACCAAGTTACTTAGTTAAATATATGTTTTACCATATTTATTTTAATTTGTTTGAGAGACCAACATAATACCAATAGCAATTAAATACTTAATATTTTAATTGTAAGATAAGCAAACTATGATTTAAAAGCACTGTTAATTTTTCTCATAATCAGTGCTTCTACCATTATTATAACATTTATAAATGTTCAATGTTATGTCTAATATAAGAAAATATAAATTAACATTATTTTTATAATACGTAAACGTACATTACGTTTGCGTGTACAACTTTAGACACTTAATGTAACTTTTAAAACTAAAGAAAATAGAAATAATATCGATCTCTTATACGACTTGCACCGTTTGCCCTACCTTCAGATAACTCCAAGTCCAACTCAGCTAGTTTATCTCTTATTTCGTCCGGCAACTTGGTTATATCTACACTTAAGTCAGCCATTATGATAAAACACTATTTTCACACAAAATAAATAAACTTAACGACAACAATCCAAGACACCATCGTGACACATAGCCATCTTGAATTTTCAACTCTTTCTGACCGACTCTACTCGAACACTGAACTAACAATGTCTCACTTAACCACCAGAGGACGCAACGCGCTTACTAGACTAGTTTTAGTTACTGTTTTCAATTACAAAATATTATTTGACATTTTTTTCAAAAAAAAATCTAAACTGCAGTGAAAAATAAAAATTAATATATTTTAATGACATTTTATAATCTCTTTTAGCCTTATGTAAGCACATCAACGTGTTTAATATCACATTTTTGAATATGCAGTCTATGGTTCCGTTTGTATGTCTTTCTGTAGCCCTATAGTGCCTCAAGATACTATGGCACCTTTTTGACATTGACAGGAGGGCGCCTTTGAGCATTTAGTGTTACCAGCAAGGTGATATATCCAAATCAAATGGAATTTCTGTCCTTTGGAAAACGAGAAAAATATTCGTAAGATATGTATTTTGTTTCTTGTATTTCAGATACTATTCTCGAAAGTATTTTGTATCTGGTATCTAAAATACTTTATTTAAAAGTATTTTGTATTTCAAATACTGCGTTCAGGGTATTTTACACATCTCTGGTACTTGTACTTTACAGTGTAACTAGGAAATGCCCCAGACTTCGTTCGTCGGTTAGAAGACTTTATAGTTAAAAAACTTTTGTAGCAAACTTTTAGCAATGCACTCGCTTTAGACAGTAAAGAAAGAATAGTTTTAATATAATAGAATTTGTCTTACTTAACACTCATCTACAGAATTATAGAAATCTTAATTATTGTTTTTGCTAACAATCAACGCATATCACACACTATGTGGTATGCCCCATGGTTTGAACTGTGCGTTTTAAAATTATAAGACAATTAGTTTTTAATAAATTACTGAGTACACATAGTAATTTCCTTCTTACACAAGTAAATATGTAATTTATATCACGAAGGCCAAACATCCAGTTGCACAAAACACGTTACAATTAAGGGTTCTGTCACTACAATTTGAAAAGGTAATAAAACAACTTTCAGAAAAATATTTTTAAGTCATTTAGTATGTGTTTAACAATTTTTTAATTAAAAAAGTTATATAAGGGAATTCCTTGAATTAACAAATGGTAACACATATTGTTAAAACAGACATAAGATGATTCATACATTCACATGTAATTACTGAATCCCCCAACTTCTCAGCGATAACGAAACGCATGCTCGAATAACCAAATGAAAAAAAAAAAACAGTTTCTTTTATTTTTATTTAATCCATAAAGTTTAACTATGATTTATATCAGATCTTACACAACCCATTCTTACTAAATTGTAAAATGGATTGTCAAACTAATTACCCTTATTTAGACGAACTATAAATACCAATGTCTTTCAAGGTCTACCTCAACCGGAGTACCCTTCCACACTCATGACTAACGTCCTCTTTGTTACACCCGTTTCACCCTGCCTTAGTACATTTAGGTTCAATGTCTGTAAATAAAAATAAGATTACAGATCATTTTATGTTGAGCTTAAATGTAAAGTTTCTTTTAAATATCACAATGTAAAAAGAAGGGTTACCCAACCACCCCGAAATTTATCGATATCGATATTAAGAGCTTTTCACTATTGTTATCTTAAGTTTGTGTCCACGTTTTTCCTTGTGTCAGAAAAATTTAAATAAAATATTTTTACCCTGGCAACAATGCCAGGAAAGTGAATTTGACAGTTGTCTGACAGAATTTTAGATATCCATAATCTGTGGTTTTACCATTCCTTCCGTCACTGTTGGTGCAGTTGACTTACTTATTCTTGAAGTTATTCTCGTAATGGCTGCCACGCTCAACCCGTAGTGTATTGGTTATATGATCAAAACTGTGTTCTTTTAGTAATTCATCGTTTGTTTCGAACAATGTGCGTGTGTAAACGGTTTTCGTAGAAATCTGCTTAAAACGAGTCTTTTGAACCTTTTCGCTAGTATATGTGGACTCGGCGTTTATGAAATACATTTAAAAAGGCTTTTGTACATTACGTTTAAAACTAAATCTGTGTATTATTGTGTGTCAAGTGTTTACTGATATAAATATGGATTCAAGGTCTTCTTCAGCTCTGTTCAAACGAGCCGAACAGTTACAGAAATGGAAAGAGTCGGAAACTTTTAAGCAGTCACCTAATCCGAGACACGCGGCGAGAATACAATTTTCTACTGGAACAGTGTTTCTAGCAGCATGTAAGGCTGGAGACAAAGATGAGATCCAGAGACTTTTGAATATGGGCGCTGATATCAATACACCAAATGTCGACGGCCTTACGGCCTTGCATCAAGTGAGTACCATTACTACTAGTCTTTGTATGGTAGAAATAACTAGTGTGTCACATTCTTTTTGCAATTACTTTAACATATGCAGCAAAATGCATAGAAAAATGTATTAATATTAGAAAATATATAGAAAGAAGACAGTGTTTGTAGCGCCTCACTTAGAAGGTAAAAAGTATTATAAAAAAGACTCCAACATTGCTTTAGATCTACATAGTCATACTGTCAAACAAAACTATTCAATGTCTACCTAACACACACTTCTATTAGTTAAAAAAAATCTTTGTCGGGTACTTTTAAAAAATAAAACTTTACTATGTTAAAGTAATAATTTCTTATCACAAATTTAAATAAATCATTATTGTAATAACAATTTCATTCAAAGGTTGTTTTTAGATATACATTGTAAATAATTTTATAATTGTCTTAAATAATATCTCAGTTGGATTAAAAGCAGTTGGTTTTGAATTTCCCTTGATTTCTATAATTTAGTTATGGTTGTCGTTTCAACTACAACATGTGGTGCAGTGTCTCAAAGTATGTCTTGAATTTTGTTGTTGAAATCAATGGTATGGTGTAAGAAAATTACTTGATATAATTGTAACCTATTTATTAAAACAGGTTCTTCTGTTGCTTTGTGTTTACTTTGGATATAAGTTAAAGTAAATCAATTGCGTATATTAATGGACATAGGTTAGAAGGATTGTTCATAATTCTGTTATTTTGTTGGTGGGTATTTCAAAAAATATGTTTGAATTAAAATACAATATTGGTTAAGTCTATGAAAGTCCAAATTCAGAAACATTCTACATCTACCCTCTATTTAAGAAATTTAACTTAACATATTTCCTTTTCTTATTTTGACTTATTGACTAGAGAGGAATGATGTTTTTAGTCCCGCCAGGATATTGTGGCACCTTTTTGACATTGACAGAATGGCGCCTCTGGGCATTTAGTGTTAGTAGCAAGGTAATATGTCCACATTAAAAGAAATTCTTTCCTTTTAAAAACAAAAAAGTAAATTGTACCGGAAGAACTTGTACCCTACTAGTAACATAGGAAGTGCCCCAGACTTTGTTTGTCAGGGAGAATACTCTATAGTTAAAGAACTTTTGTTGCAAACTTTTAGCAATGCTGTCTCTGTAGGTAGTAAGGTAAGGAATAGCCTTCACATAATAGAAATTGTCTTACTCAGTGCTTAACTAGAGAAAAATTAAAATCATTGATTGTTTGTTGTTTACAATCAATGCATGGTACAAACTGTGTGGTATCCGCCAAGGTATATGGTTTTAAATTACAAAACTCAACATATTACACATGCATCCACTTGGGAATAGGGAAAATCTTAAGTTAACAAATGGTATCACATTTTCGTTACAACAGACACAAGATGATTCATATTTTAATATATAATTACCCTCCAACTTCTTTTCTGCGATAACAATATTTCCCACTGTCGTGTTAAACACTCTCATCGCTTTTTTCATGGATCAACATTAAAGAACCACACAAAATTTTGAAAGTAGTGACGCGAAGTGAATTGACAAGCTAAGGCTAATACTCCGACATTAAATCTCACTTCTCATTTCATAAAATTTGCCGGCTGCCAAAAAAATCTTGTAGGACCATATATTTACATCCAGAGTGTCATAATTAGTAAGGTTTATAGGTTTTTTGCTTGTTATTGAATTTGTTATTTTTTATTGCTTCCAAATTTGATATGTGGGGATGGCTCATTTGTGCTTGAAAAATAATGAATGCTGCCTAATCTTACATAGATATTTTTACGTTTGTACTAGGCTTCTCTTTTGTACTCTATCTTTGGGGAGAAAAAAAATAGTAATATAACCCTTACTATTCAGGGATAATTTAGCTTTATAATGTCAAAAAAGTTTTTGAATTTACTCAGTACATACAAATCTACTGTCTTTATGATATTAGTATTGAAGTAATAATTAGTTATTTATAGAAAAAAGGTTCACATGTTGTACAAGGCCTTTACAACTAGTTATTACAATAATTAAATTAAGTAGTGTAGACGAAATCAAGCCATGTTTATTTTATGTTAGTTTTCATGTTTATAGATGTTATTCAGTATAAGCTATTGGATGTTTGAGTGCTGAAGATTCCGATGTGTTCCTTGGAGATCCCAGAACCTTCGACTATGTCACTAGAGAATGGACATAGTGGGGGTTTTAGTGGGTCAAATCTTACATAACCCTTCCTTCCCCCCAGAAGGCAAGGTAACTTTCGAAGATTCCCCCCCCCCCGACACCACAAAAATATGCTATTGGATGTACTCTGTAGCAGTTCCTGACTTGCCTACATACCTTACCAGAGTAGGATAAGGGTGGGGGGGTTTAAGATGACTATGATTGTGTCAGTATCATATTGACTAAGTATGTGACAATCTGAAGGGGCATGGTTAATAATTCATTGAATATTAACTATTAAATTTTTAGATCTGGCTCACGAGGTTAGTGCCATGTGGCGTATGAAATCGACTGCCATTGTTCCCGTAGTCCTTTCCGTGCACTGGCTAATAACTAAAAGCTTTGACCAAAATCTCAACAAGCTCTCGCTAAATTCTTGAATTAAGGGCCTGATTCCAAAGGCAAGTATTTTAGAAACTGTACACATTGTGATGAGGTTCCTGTCTTTGTTCCTTGAAACATCGGATTCCATGACCGGTGGTGCTCTATTCTATATGTAACTTTTTTTTTATTTTTATACAAATATAAAATATGTTTTATACAAAATAAAGATATATGTGAGTAAATTGAATATCATTTGTAGATTTATCTGATGTTCTTATGTTTGCCTGTTATATAAAGCTGGCCACACACAATCAACTTTTGACAGGTGAACTTACATGTCACGGTAACATGTTAACGGTCAGTTAAAATTCTCACTTTTCAGTTTTGACACAACATGTTACTCTTAACTGTACAGTTTGACTGTGCAGTTTTTACAAATCTGAGTATTTAACAAGTTTAACACTAAACCACTTAGCAGATTTTAACTTTTGCAATTCTTTTGACATCGGCATTGCCACATGTGCAAATTTGGACCAATAAACTTCTTTGACCCAGTTGACAATGTTAAAAAAGTTCCACAAGATTCTTCTTTTACTGTAGCTGTTGTCATAATTTTTCTTCCATGTTATTTTTATGCCCAAGTGGGTTTAACATATTTTCTGACAGAACTAAAAGTGATGGCATCGCCTCTATCAACTAACCATATATCGTAAAAGTAAAATTATAAAGGAGTGATTAAGGGATCTTAAAATGCTTGAATTATTTTGAACAAAATATAACATATGATAGACATAGAACTCTGCAATGGCCACCATAAACAGATTTTGGACGTAGTATAAACTTGAACATATCGTAGGCATCTTGAAATTATATTCATAACTAGGCGGGCACGCAGCCCGCGACTTTGTTGGCGCAAATTAATAAATAGCCTAATTTAGTCGCACAAATGTGCTAAAATCTAGTAAAAGTACCGTCATAATCGGTGTAGACGTTTTATTGATTATTTAAACTGACTTCGGATTTGCGGACAGAAAGATTTTTCGTTAAAAAAAAGATAAAAGTTTTGCTGATAACTTCCTCTCTCACACTGAGTGCATCCTGCGCTCGTCTTCTCGGTGCTGTCAGTAAAAGCGTGACGTCATGCGACCATCAGCAAAGCTTCTCCGCACGATTAATACACTCCAATTATTATATGTATGGATAAACATGTTACAAAAAGATAACTTTTGTTTTAATTTCACGTGAACGAAGTCTCAGGCAAAATAGTTCGTCATATTTATGCCGCCATTGAATTCTTGGGTTGCGCAATTGTAATTTGGTTGCATGGGAATTTCGCCAGTTCGGTCACTAGTACAGAATTAGAACCTGACTGTCTACGTCTACGGCGCTATCCGTAACGGAAACTAACCATCGCTTCGTCGGTTACATGCCATACATTTGTATATATTTCCGAGGGATTTTGCGATTAATCGATCTAGCGTTCGCAATAGCTGGCGTGAAACCTGATCTATTGTTTGAAGGGCGAGTCATTTTACCTTACATCAACGTCAACATCAATCCATAGTCTGAAATGATAATGGATATTTAGTTATAATGTAGGTTTTCGAAAATATTTAAAAACATAAATATTGATCGTATACTTAAACAGTTTCAACTACTGTAAATTAGTCTTATATACTTGTACCTTAAATGTAGTGGATACTCTCCTCGGGACAAGTAATCCCTAGTAATCTCGATGTTGCCGCTCGCAGGAAATATTAATGAGACACAATAAAGATAATTAATATGACTCGACCGTTATCTTTGGATGCCCTATACTACCAATGTAACACAAATTACAGTAGGTATAATACATTTTAGGACTTTATTAAGCATATTGTAAGAAAGAAAAAAGTATTTCTATAATTTAGTTTCCGTGTATATAATATATCTATAATACAGTTTAATGTTCTGGTTCAGGTTTGCTTATTAGATTAAACTTGATACACTGAATCAACGCTTAGTGTATTATATTCTCATGAATGCAGGAAAGAATTGAATGCCCCATTGCTTTACCTAAGATAATATTGACATTACACACTGTCAGTTCCATAAACACGAATACGATTGTATAGCTTTTAAACGGTCTCATTGTTGTTTCTAAGTACTGAATAGCTTTAGTGGTTGGTCGAAATGTTGACAATGTATTTTTTAAGATTGATTTCTCTAGAAATATAGACATCATATCATATTATGTATAGCTTTCGGTGCAATTCTTAGGTTTTAATAAGTTTTTAATTGTCCTGAAAATTTAGGTTATCTTTTATCTTATTAATGAGTCAATGAAATGTATACCAGGCCATATTAATAAACTAACAATTTATATAGAGAGAACTTGGAATATAACCTTAAATTTATCTTAATGCTATTCGCCTATACCAGTAATACGTGCAATCGGGTCGTGAATTTAAATATGACTAGTGGCAGTGGGATATGATGATCGCTCGAATTTATAATTGTTGACGTATTAATATTTTCCGTACTCGAATGCTATTTGTTGATCATAATACGAGCAAAGTAAACACTGGACGGGCTTTCGCAATACTTCATTTGTTTTGGCAGGTTTTGATCACGGATGCGTTTTGCTTTCGCTCTATACCGCACTATGTATTATACATGAATTTACACTAAGCTATATTTATCTCATCATTAATTTACTAGATACACCGTGAAATTGGTTCCATTACTTTTCGTACGTATGTTTATATTGTTTTTTTTTTGTTATTAGGTAGTAAGTGATGATTTTTTACTATCTTAGTTAAATTTTATTTTAATGTTTTGCTACGTAACAATGTAATCTATATGTGATGACTATCAAGACGATAGAATTCACCTGGTCAAAAATTAGATTTTTCACCGTTTCTGCTTTCCAGTGACCTGCTTTTAGAGAAGTCGTAACTGACAGCCGGCATAATGGGAACGCCCCAATTATTGTCCTAACATATAAACACGTTGCCTAAATTCGAAGTTTGATGATGTCATTGACCGACCTAAATATTTTGCCTGAGGAATGATGTATTGCTGAATGATGAGCGTCGTATAAATTTACAAATAAACGGACAACAGTTTTCGAGGTCATGTTAAACACAGCAGAGATTCGTTGATATTGAGAACATCGGGATCACACACGCGAACCGTGTTTTATTTTAGTATTATTGTTGACATAGACATAAAGAAAGGTGTTGTGGACCAATGAGTTTAGAAACCATATCCATTTGAAAAATAAAATACACTTCATTTTGTAACAATAACATACGAGTCTTTGAAAATATCGAAGATGAGAAATTGTTTTAATTAATTAGCACCACTATATTTAGTTTGTTTGGATAAAGCCAAGTAGCGGACGTCCACCTGAATACAACTGAGTACGTTTGCGATTGTAATTAGGTATACGGGTACAGTTTAAAAATCAAAACGACTAATGGTAACCTTATTTAATGAATGTATAAAATAGCATAGGATATTTAAGATATATTGATTCATGCGATGATATATCTATACTATTATAATAAAGCGTAAACACACACTTCTTTGTTGCCAACAGCAATTACAGCATATTTTTTAATAAATCTTTTTGTAATAAAAAGCCCTACACTTACGTCATGCTTTAGCCTATATATTTTTACGCCATTCAAAAAAAGGGGGTTCATATTTTGGATAATAACCCTAATGTGGAAAAGAGACCATAAGTTGCTGCCAACATCTAGAAAGCAAAATTGCCATAGTAAGGTAATTCTTATTTTGACATTTGCAAGTGATTATTTGACACATATAAACAATAAAATAACATTTGCATAAGTTTCTGCGGATGAAGTCGCAAGGGAACACCCAGAAAATAATAAAATGAAAAATTCAATGAAACTTTACGTAGGTATAATTTATTTTGGTAATAATGTAGGCAACAATGAATAGAAAAGTGTGCTTATTTTGTGAGCCCGTTGTGTTACGTACAAAGTGCAATGCCTGTATCCGGCTGCTTTGATAATGAATGGGAATGTGTGACGTAGTTTTGTGTATATTGCTTGTTAACATTGTTAGTTTATAATTTTACTTGCGTATTCAAATGTGGAAAATTTACAATTACTTTTACTTTTTCGATTGCACCAATTCATTATTTTAATGTATATCTTACTTCTTACTTAAATTATAAATGCGAAAGTTTAGATGGATGGACGGATGTTTGTTAGAGTTTGTAGCCCAAACCGCTGTACGGATCTTGATGTAATTTGGTATAGATGAAGAGGACAGTCTGGAAGAACACATAGGCTACTTATTTTTGTATTTATTTAATTCCACGCGGACGGAGTTGCCGTTGAGAGCTAGTACATAATATGTTTCTAATAAATGAGACAATTGTAACTTAACCTACGGTACACTGAATTCATACTCGTCTTTACTGTCAACTTTAACGGAAAAATGAATAATATGTACACAATGTTAATTAAAAATAGGCGACTTATCTGGGAATGTGGATGTCAATGGCAGTCGTTATTATACTATATAAAAACATTCACAATTCGGCTTCGATATTTTATCCGGATTATCAAAATAACTTAATAGTTATAAAATGTTCCGTCCACAGTTTGTCATAAGTTTATAAGGCTAGTAAATTTAGCGTGTAAAAACTTGCCATGCGCATCATAGCACAGTACTCAGGTGGCTTTGTCATAAATATATGATTTGTTTCGGCCAAACAATATAGTCGATTTCTATGCTTTTCTACTTCGTAACCAGAGTAGAAATATTAATTTTGATGTGCCATAAAGCTAGAAAGAATTCTATATTTGTTTTTATTTTTTATTTGAAGCAGGTGTCATGTTGCAATAGCGAATTTTTTGAATAAGTATCTGAGCGCGAAATGCGTTATAATAGAAAATAAAGAACCAAAACCCTTTTTGTTTTATGTCGAAATCTATCTTAGGTACAAAAGGCCTCTCAAGCATCTTCAAACCACCATTCCAAAATTTCGTTATATGCATCTAGGACAAAGGTATAGAAATTTGTAAAAAAATAAGAGAAAACGAGAAGACAGGTGATACAATATACATTTAAAATTTCTATTTTAAGATATGTCCTGTTTTACTCTTAACAAATAATAATTATAAGCGATACGAAACTATTATAATAAATACCACTTTCCTCAATTTCTTCTATCGCTTCCGTCTGCGGTTTTCTGGACAATGGAAATGTTCAATTCACACACCTTTCAAATTGAAGAGCTGAGCGTGAGAGTTGTCATTTTTGTTGAACTATTTTCAAAATTATTATAATTCATATACCTTCACAATATATTATAACAATTGATTGATTCTATCATTTGCTTTAAAACATCTTGAGGCTACTGCAGTTTATCTATTATGTTTGTATATCAATAATTGTTTAAATAGTTTTGCATATGTTTTCACTGTCGCGCTGAATAACTGATATATCTCAATACTGTAATGAGATAGCGATTAAGACCAAGCGAAATTATTAATTTATTATTTAAGACACAATGTTGTTTAATTTTTTTTACTTTAGCTCATGTCCACCAATTTCTGTCTCTTGGCTACAATTAATGAACAAAATGTGCTTTTGTCCGCGCCTCCATCAGTGCAGATTAAACTATCTAATTCAGTCAGTAGCTGGTGTGTTCTTTCAGTCTTTGTTCTCCGTCATTGCCAAGTTTCATGGAGATCCATTAAGCCGTTCTGGAGGTACCTTCTAATTAACATCCGTTCATCCATCTAAACTTTGGCATTTATAATTGGAATTGGATGAGGTCTCATTGGAAGTCTATGGCTATCACAGTGAACTCCAATTGAATTAAAATATATGATGGCCTATTTATATGTAAAATTAAAAAAAGTAATTACATTTGAATTTCGCTAATGGGGGGGGGGGGTGTACTCATGCTTCAAAACTGAGCATAAACTGAAGATAGTATTTATAATTCATTAATGATATTTTAAAAACAATATGATTCGTTTTAAACTAAATACACTCCATTAAAACTACATTAATTCTTAGCCATTATCATGTGAATGTGAACTCCAATCAATGAGCCTCAGTCGTAATCGATCTTCCACTAGCTACCAACCAAATTAACCAAGTTAATGAGATAGCTGTGTGCAAGCGCCAAAGCGAATAAAACCTTGTGTAACAGTGATTTGCGCGCGCCTTCTGAGATTATAAATTATAAATATGTGACGTATTTTAGAGATATTTGGCGTAAACGCCTGTTGGCGCGTTTTAGCGGGATACTTTATACCTATTTTTGTTTAGGTACTTGTTAATTGAATTCCTTTTTATACATTTTTAGGAGGTTAATCTTAATGATCGAAGCTATTCCATAAATTATTAATACACATGTCCACTGTGTTTGCAGAGCTCCTATGTGTGTATTTAAACTGGCTTGCTTAATAAATATTGTTAATCAGTCAGTGATGTCAATAAAACTCTTAATTAACGAATGCTTTTTTTTATTTCATTTGATATATTATTACTAACCGTTCCAATTAACAAAGTATATCTTTTTAAACTTTTACTCCTACTTTCAACAAGCCCGATACAGCATAACATTTTTGTTATGGTACCAATATTTTCTTTTAACCCACATTTCTGTGTTATAAGAGTAGCATAAAATTATGGTTCGGTTTGCAGTCGTGGTAGCATGGGGATTTCTTCTCAAAACTCACTCACAATTCCTCAATCAGCTCAAAGCGCAGGATATGCCAATACTCTTCTACGATAATCACCTCTTTGAAGCATTGTTGACCGTGATTTATTTTAAAGCACAATTTTTCAGGCGTGCATTGATGATAATATGGACATGGTGGAGTTCCTCGTCAGCCACGGCGCTGACGTCAACCGACGCGACAACGAGGGCTGGACCCCCTTACACGCCACAGCGTCTTGCGGAATCGACAGTATTGCGAGGTAACTATTTCTGCAAGCGAATTTATATTATAATTATTACTGTGTTGTTTGTTCTTTTCTTTAATACAAAATCTGGTAACACTCATATACTGTAGACAACAAATGCTCACCTTTCAAATAACAAAAATTATTACGTGACAGAGCAGAACACGCTAGACGGCATACAACGCTATTATTACATCTTTGTTTTATTTTATTCGTTAAAGCAGATATGTAAAAATTAACAGGTTTATATTGGTGGGACCTAGTCGCTTATAAAAATACGGCGTGATATGTATTATACAAATTTATGTATCTATGAGACTACAACGTGGTAATTTTTATTAGTTTTAGCCAAATGACCATGCTCTTTTGACCATTGGCAGCCCGTGGGTCATCGAGCGTAGTGCGCTCCTTATCAAATAATATTCAGTATTCAAATTCATAACTTTAAGATAAATCGAATTGCGTAAAGAAATTGTTTTAATATATCGCAACGGTAATTTTACATAACCCGTGATTTATTAAAACAAATTATCGTTGCACCATCTGTTAGCTGAATGAGAGAATGATGAAATTACAATTCTCCGCTATACATTTTACTAGACAATTATTCTCTTACAAAGTAGTTGCTTCGTATTCGTGAAATTGCAGAAAAAACATAAGTCTTAATATCTCCACGCTGTTACTGAGGGATTCTAGGAGTCAGTAGATTTTTAGTAAATGTATGGTAGATACACTTCATGTAATTAAAGATTTGGAGTTACATATCAGGAATACATCCATTAAAGTATTCGCATTTATTATATTAGTAACATATATTTATTATCGTGGTTGGTCATGAATTTTTCTGTTGATTAAAATGAATTTTATAGTGATAAAAGTTTTAAAAATATGATCGGACAGCTTGTAAGAGAGACGGTGTTAATCTCGCTGCTAGGAACAAGACATTTTTTTCTGTAAGTGGGATAATCAGTGCAAACACCATCTGCTGTGGGTACTGTACTAGTATATGTGGACATTGTGATACATAGTTATCCTTTTTTTTCTCTTGCTTTGGGGCAGGCACGGGCTATGTGGGACTCTCCCCATAATGGGACATACCGACTAAACCCCTCTGTTCCCCCTGGCTATTATGTGGGACGCCACAGGATCGCTTTCGCTTGCCACCGCGACGCCCCACTGACCGCCCCGGGAAGAAGCCCTCGATGCGTTCCAATAAATCGGGACGCTGCGCCCTAAGGCGCCCCACTGAGACGGAACCGTGAAATGCAGGTTCAGGTACCCCGCCTCGCCCGCTGGTGCCGCCGTGGTGGTGTTTATAGAGCCCTAACCAAATAAATAGTCATCCTAGTCTAGCTTAGCAATACGGATTAGGGGATAGAGAATCTTATAAATTATATACTGCATCGATGACTTACATACTCTTTAAGATTTTTTTAATGCAATTACATAATCAATGTTTTGTTTTTCAGGTACCTGATCGAGAACGGGTCGGACGTGGCTGCTGTAAATTATGATGGGGAATTGCCCATCGACCTGGCGGATATTCCTGAAAGTATGCGTGTACTGCTTAGACAGGCGATAGAGTCGCAAGGTATCACGATGTTATACGTTCGTCTCTGTGTTTTTCTTTATTACAATCTGAAAAAGTAGAGTAGTATGTACCAAAAAATCAAGAATATTAAACACACCCTGGACAAGAATGTTTCTGATTGAAACATAGTATAATGTTTAAACCTTAAATGCACGATGATGCATTAATACATCAGTCTTCTCTTTCACACCCAGTAGATTATTTAAAAAAAATTCTTTATCTTTCCCTTGATCTATATTCAATTTACTACCCGTTTCAATTAAGGGTTAAAACTAGCTGTCGCTTGCAACTTCGCTTGCGTGAATTTAAAAAATAAAGAAAAATATAGCCTATGTTGAAAATGGCAAAAGAATTTTTATTATTATAACAATACATACAAAAATGGAAATCTTTCCTCTTTGTAATATTAGTATTTAAAATAAACCAGGTTATTAATTTATTTTTAAGGGATTGATTGTGAAAAATGCCGCAAAGCAGAGTCAGCCGCCATGTTGACGGACGCCAAACATTGGGCAGAAAATGGCTATGTTGAAGTGCGTGACCCGAAAACAGGAGGAACTCCCTTGCACGTGGCCGCTGCTAAAGGATATTTAGAAGTAAGTATGATTTTACTTCATGACTTCACGATATGACACAGGACGGTGACATGGCAACGAAGTGATTTGACGATTACTATCAGTCTCTTGTCTCGATAATTTTGCCAGATTCGATTGGCTTTACTCAATCAGTTTGACTTGTTTGACATATATAAGTTAATAAAATTACGATGCGACCTCTAACTTACAACTAATGTCGTATCGATGATGATAATTTAACTAAATACTTGAGCTGATTAAAAATGCATTATTCCTATTACTTATGTATCGTCGCCTTCTTTTTCGCGAATATCGGATTCAGACATCCGATTCCAGGGCAAGCACGACCTTCAGCAATGAAGATACGAAGAAGTAGAAGTGCCCGCTTTAGCATCTTAGCACGAATGGGCCAGTACACCCGGTGTAATACCACGACCACACAGAAGACAGGCGTCAAATGGAAGCAATTCCGTGTTTCGTCTGATGAGTGTGGTTCCGGAGGCTTAATTTAAATCCCTACTCTTTACCGCCCTTTTCATATAAGGAGAGGATGGAAAGGGGAAGTGGATTTGACGGTGGAGGAGATGCAATAGGAAGGGGAAATATCCTCTTTATGTGCGTCTCCTCCTCTGTCGGATAAGGGCAGGCATCGCATCTGCAATTGCGGTGTTTATGTGCAGCGGTCGCTTTCCATTTCGGTGGATTCAGGTGGCCGCTTCCGAGTTTGCCACCTTATGTTATAAAAAAAAAAACTAATTTTTCAGGTGGCGAAAACTCTTATCGAAAATTGCAAGGTTGATGTCAATTGCATAGATTATGAAGGGTGGACACCTCTTCATGCTGCAGCACTGTGGGGGCAGAAAGAAGTGGCTACACTTTTAATCAATAAAGGTGCAAACTTGGATATCAAGAATTATTCGGTTAGTAAATACTTCTTATTCGATATAGTTTCTTAATCTATAAAATATGTATATTAATGACAATATGTATCACATAACTTCACTCATTAAATTAAATTCATAATTATCACCAGCTCATTATGCTACCCCATTGACGGCCTTTGAGCCTTGGACCCTTTGAACCCTAGTCAACCATGCTGACCCACTGCGGCTTCACTTTACACATATCTTTGAATTTCGCTGATATGTGGAGGGATCACGACGTTTTCTTTTAACGTAAGAAGTCGGGTAAATTATGTGCGTATAAAATTACAAAATCGAAAAACACATTGTTACATGGCGGTATTCGAACCTGATTCGAACATGATTAATAGTCAAGTCCTTAAAACCTTGAGCCACTATGTTCACAATTACTGATTTTTAAATTCTGTCATAGTTTTAATTGCTGATTGTATGCATTTTCAGGGACAAACCTGCGTGGAGATTGTGGACCCGAAAATCGCCACTTTTCTGAAAGAAGCGGCGATGACTGCGCGTCGTAAGGGGCTTATGGTAGACAACACAAGAGCAAGGACCGGCAGTTTTAAACGTCCTCAGCCAAATCCTACTGGCGAGCACCAAATGCCGACCTACGTTAACGGTAAAGTTATATATATATATATATATACATATATATTTACATGTTTTCTTAAAATAATGCTTAACTTTCGCATAATATTAATGAATATCAATCAGCTTGGAAACATCAATGCTTGAAATTTCTTTTCTTTCATAATCATTATTAATTTTTATTAAATAACTTCACATTTCTTAACCTATTTCTTACAAATGTTTTCGTGTTCTCACAACTTTATTTAAATAATGACATTGAAAACATTTGTGAGAAATATTGCGCATTGTATTCGATATAGTACATTAACGGAATCAAAATTCGGTATCGAAAAGTTCATTGTTCATTATCACGCATATTGACATTGTTCATTACTGCTACACAGCGAAATATTACAATTGCTTGAGGACAAAAAGAAACATCCACATCCCTCCTTGCTTGCGTGTCAGACGTTTTAGAATGCGAGACATTCGTAAGTAAACAGGAGAAAATTTCAATGGAAAGGACATTGTTAATTACTAAAAAGGAAATTGGTATTGTGCGGTGATGGAATCTAACGGTTAGGCATTATCAAAACATTCTCTACAAACAGTTAATACTGCAGTGTACACGAACTTGTGCGCAATGCAATATTATTAGAAATATATACTTAAGTGTATTAAATCAGCGAATTTAATGGTATAGATATTTGATTCTTTCTAATTCTTTGAGGCGCGAGACTGCGGTTTTGTGTTGTGAAAGTTATTTGCATATGAACATTAGTTTTCATTTTTAATTAAATATAAATAGAAACTACTAGCATGACTACTAACGATAGTATATTATACCGTGTTGTCTAAGAAATATGGGTATTAAATGGGTACATAGTTATCAATTAGTTAGAAAAGAAAAATATAACAAATTTGTGTTTGTCTTCGTCTGGTAATAGAAATAATGATTTGTCAAATGATTTGTCTTTAATTTGTGTAAGTAAATGTTTTTTTAAAAGGCCAAACACGCGTGAACTTCAAATTTCATTTGTGTTGATGTATGTCAAATTGCAAGCAGAGTTTACGATGTGTTTGAGATTCGTTTAAGACTTCGTAGTGGGGTCGTAAAGTAGTGCATGAAGTAATTAAATGAATGCTCAATTATCATGGGACACTAGGAGGATTTGATTCTGATAAACTGAATGTGATCCCTTGTATTGATTAATTTATGCAGTGACAAGTATTGCTCATGAAGTAATTTTCAAACTGCCAGTAATAGTATCGAAATATTTATATTAGATATAAAAAATATGACATCAAATAATATAATATTGTATGCTATTACAGGGGAATCGCTTGCAAAACAAGCTGCCAACAATCAATTGGCACTAAGGCGAACGCACAGTTTCGAAACCGATAAAACGTGAGTAAACGCTTTTAATATTTGTAAAAATACATGGAATTAACACTCACCGTAATAAATTGGCATTGTATCGCAACTAACAGATTTATTATTCTGGGCACATGATCTGCTCGGAGAATAATAGTACTACATGCATGCATGGTTCAGAACTTTAATGAAAAACTTACCTTTGTGTAAAAAAAGTCATGCTTCATAATATTTTGGATATCTTTAATATCGTGTTCAATATAGAAAATGGTCAACGATAATAAAATAGCTACTTGGTCAAACTGTATTTCTTTAGGTTTTGATATCTTTGGTCGAATGTTCGAAAATTTAGTTAGAATATTCTTTTTTTGTATATACGTAATGTCGTCTTTGTTTAATCAAAGAGAATGTAAGGGATGACAATATGATATAATACAAATGTGAGTGCAGTGAAATTCTGGGGTAAAGTGGTTATATGTATGCGAACAGCTCTCAGCGTTACCGCACCGTCGCCGAACGCGTTAAAGCATCATCGTGCTCATCCATACCGCCCATGGCGCCGCAGTCTAGCCTACCTTCTACATCAGGCGAAGCTAAAAGGAAAACATGCAAAATTAACCGCCCAGCAGGCCATACTAACAAGGAAGAACCAAACAGGTGCCGCGCTACTATTTTATTGGGATATGCTGGGGCCAAAGATATTGATTGTTTCCACTTAAGTACTCAATACAGTGTATTTCAGTTATAATTATACGATGTTACGTGATGTACAATCGCGGAAATCCGCGGCGTTCCACTTCCGGAAAAATTACCTTGTTTGTTGCAACGAGACAAACTATGCCTCTCACTAACTAATTAGATAGCAGTGAGTGGTGCAAACAAACCGATAATAATAATAAGAAACCAGCCGTGTATCCCTATCCTACTTAGTACTTTTATCGCAAAGACATATTTATAAGCTTAGTTGTAATGAATTCGTATCGCGTCTCATTTCAATTGTAGCTTCTAAGGTGGAACACCGTCATTTTTCCCGGCTGTACTATCTAGATATTATAATCTGAAAGTCTTTGGTAGGTACTAATACCTACTAATCATAAGATTGACAGTAAAGAAGAGTGGTGTGAGGAGCAAAGATTTACAAATGTAAAGAAGAATTGCGTGACATGTGACATAATTGGAACAGTGGCGAATGTAATGACTAATGGTCGAACTACCTGGATTATCAAAACCTGGTCCACTAATCCTACATAGAGTGGAGTAACTAATTTTTTAATTTGTCTGTCATGTATCTTGTGAATAAAAACAATTATCCTTGGCGGTATTTCCAAACTAATACAACTTAGGGTCCTTCAATAAGCGAGCCTATCATTTTCTCAAAGGTCGTCAACGCATCTGTATTTCCCCTGGTGTTCCTCTGTACATCCATGGGCATCGTTGACCAACTCGGTATTCTTGCCGCTCGTTTGCCCCCTTTTATTGTAAAAAAAAACCATTATACCATAACCAAGATGCTTAAGTAAAATATTTTCTGTGTAACTATAGTTTGCTGATTCGCTATAATAAGAATTTACTTTTACAAATATATTGAAAGTATTCACAATATCGAAACAGGAGTGTGTTATAAATGAAATGTACTGTATAAGTGAGGACTGTATATGTAGTCTGTGTAAATCAAGTTCATTGGTCACAGTACGACATCTATTTTAACAAAGTAATCAAAACATGACACATAACTTACTAACATATAATTTTTATGGACATGTATTTTTTTTTGTTAATACGTACTCTCTTTTGCTTTATCCTCAATCCATTGATAAATGTGCATTTTCTGATCATCGTTTATTTTATAACGAGCTGTCGCCCTCAAAGTTGTTAGAGACGAATTAAAAAAATGGTCAGTCAAAGTCCGTCAAAATTGATCCACCCGTCCATAGCAATCGGTCGCCATTATGACAGCGCGAAAAAAATAACAAGTAGCTCGTGCATATCGTTTACCCTCTAGAGAAAGTCCCTCAAAATCGACCCAGCCGTTTCGGAGATTACCTGGAACAACGCGGCTTGCGAACAGATACACAGACAATTTTATTATATGTATAGTTATAGATAATGTAAATAAAAACATTTACTGATTGGTCATTGTCTGTGTCTATTTGTTGGTTCTTCATGAGCTGAGCACTACGCAGTTTTCTCCCTCACATCCTTTTACGCGACCCCAAAAGTACATTTAAATTTGTGTTCTGGAAAGCGACTTGTCGATGTTTCAAAACACGTTCAAAATTTAGATACTAGTATCAAAATATTGAGTAAATTTGTGATTTAGTATTATAAATAATGTTTTTTTTATTTTTGTTTTTCAATAGCAATAACAACAAGGAAAAGAGTGATACGACGCCGATCTATAATTCCCCGCGTAGCGACAGCTCCTATGTAACGATCAGGAGGAAGTAAGTACTTTACTCTGTTAATACTTAAAATGCCCCATAAAGATAATGTTTATTTAATTTTCATAGTTTTTCAAAAGTAGGGGTATATGTGTCTACTCGTTTTAAAATGTAAGATAAAATTTCAAGTTGTGTTACTGTTATTAGTAACCAGTTTTAATAATAGTAAAAGTAATATAATGTGAGGTAAATTGAACTTGAATTTTTTAAAGTATCTTTATCCATATATTTACTTTTGAGTAACTTTAATTTGTTGATTTATTATTAGTGTATTAAAAAAAATGCTATCTATTTAGACTAAGGACAACTTATAGAACTCAAAAAGTTAATGATAAATTCACGAACATCAGTGTGTAAACGCATTCTATTTTCTACACAGTTCGATGCATGTTGGTGTAGTAAGATTCGTAGTTGCACAAAATGAGTATGACTTAAAATAGGTAGTCGTTCTGAATACCCTGCCAAAATTACATCCCGATTTGTCTAGTTATTTTGACACCAAATGGAAAACGTTGTTTTAATGTCATTAATTTACAAATAAATTGATGGATACTTATTACAAGATGTAGTAGATTATAACTATTTTAAGCATAGAATTTGGAATTAGAATACATTTTTATGATAACTAGATTTTAACTAGTTGTTGTATGGCAGTTCAACCGAGACCGTTGAGTCGAACACTAGTGAATCGACCCCGAGTACGACAACGCCAACTAAACTGTCGCCCGGCAACATATTCAAGAATTTCTTCAAGTACCTACGCTATTGCTGATTTGTATTTTCTTGAACACGAAAACACTTCTTAACGTATACATTGCACTAGAATTGTAAACTGTCATTTAACATTTTGTAAATCATCCAATTATATAAACTAATCCAGATTAAAAGAAATTAGCTTAATTTATGTCAAGTTCAGTTATCTTTTTCGTAGTGTTACGAGGGTTCATGGTTTTTGAAATAGATTTGCAATGATTAAAAAAAAGAAGTAAATATGATTGGCATTATTTGTTTTACAAAGTTTAAATAGTCGAATTTTATGTTTTAAGACAATTTTTCGTTATTGTTAGTTTCTCTTTTAACTTCATAATAACTTATCTCGGTATCTTCCGAAGTAGACTGTTTGTGGTTCCGTGTTCAAGTTAATATATGTGTGTTTCTTTTGTAGAGCTTATTTTATTGTTTGCTGTTCCCTTTATATTTTGCGATTCTCACCAACCTTATTATAGACGTAAATATGCATGGCATTTTCGTTGTATTTTTAGTGTTCACAAGTTTTCAACGTGTGCATGGTTTACGTTTGAGAGATACGTGTGATTTTTATTAATTATATTTTTTATGTAATTGTAATGTATAATAATATTTTTAAGGACATTCGTACCGCCGGTGCGTGATGATGAAAGTGAGACCCAAAGAAAGGCACACGCAAAACGTGTGCGCGAGACGCGGCGTTCGACGCAGGGAGTTACACTGGACGAGATAAAATCCGCGGAACAGCTCGTGAAAAACAAAAACAACGCCCCTGTTGAAGCTTCCACATCAAGTGCTTGTAATAATTCCGAACCTCCAACCAATAATGTTAACGCCGACACCGATTTGGTAAGTGTTTTGAAATAACCTATTGTTTTGTACAGTTTATTCATGTCGAATATATAATTCTTAACCTTTTATTTCCCTTCCATTTTTTATTTTGTAAATATGTATCCATTTAAAATCAATTGTGTTTAATTTGTGTTAATTACAATTTTGCCTTTTGTCTATTTGGTTGGTTACATTTAATACGAATTCCCTATGTTTGTTACAGAAATATTAATAATGCCCATTGGATAAAATATACATTTTCATAAATTACAGAGCTACTCCCCTCGATGTACTAAGTTTTGTATTAATGTTGTTTAAAAATATTTTTTTACAAGACTTGTTTATATGTCATATTTGTGCCTTTTAATCAACAAAAACTTCATATATTCGTTGCGAAAAGTAATAATATTGAATTTTGATATCATTTCAAAAACGCCTAAAGAGAAATTTATTGTCTCTTTAAAATTGTAATGCAAATCGAAGTAATTTATTCGTATGAATTATACAAACAAATAAGAGTTTATGAGCAGCATGTATGGATGTATCGATGTATAGAGAGGCGCGAGGGCGAGTGATGTGGCAGTAGCGGTGGCGCTGGCGTGCGTAAACGCTCGGGTCGCCCACCCGACCTACGCCTTGTCCTGCGCCCTGGCCGACGCCTCGAACTCCACCCCGCCCTTGCCCCCGGCCCCCGCCACCGCCGCGGCAACCATCGCCGCGCATAGCGACCGTCGCCCCGCGTGGCGGCTGCGCCTCGACCCCGCACACAAGGTCTATAGACCACTCACGCTATACCATTACATACCTATCGGATATCATACGTCATGTACAATTTACGTTCTCACTTTTAACCAAACGGATGCTGTAATAGGGAATATGCATGTTTTTTTCTTTTTTTAAACGATTCTACTTGTTATAAAATAACCAGAAAAAAATTACTCGTAATTATTCCATCATTGAGCTAAAAATAATAAAATGAAATTACCACCATTTTGCCACCATGCGACTCAAACGCGACCGGAGTTGACATGAGACACGTGACGTCAATCGTCATATTTCAATGCATTTCATTCATTTCATTCGCTCAGATGTCACTTCGATGTACGAGGATAAAAAACATCAAAGTATCTCATTGGTTCTCAGAGTTTATCAAAAGTCAAAAATGTATTCCTTATTATTATTTCTGGTACAAATAAGTGGTAATTAATTTGTATTGATAACACAACGACGCCATAATAGATTAGTCACTTGCTTCGACCAATAGCGTTGCATTTTAGAACTTAGCGACGGAATTAAAAAGAACACACTTTTAAATCATTAAATTTAGTCACTAAATCTCACTATATTAAAAAAAATCTTTAAAGGTATGTTTTTATAGTAACAATACTTAAAAAGTTCGGTACAATTTGGTGTCATATGCATATTGTCTTTTAGTTTTTGCACAATCCTTTTAAGTCGGCAACCGTAAACGAGTTTTATATACATAATGTTAAATTTTTTATCCACGGATGGACATAACATAATTTAATATATGTTGCAGAGGTTAACTTACCGGAACTGACTTTAACTAGTTATGTATTTTTCCGCTGCGATTCAACTTTTATTGTCATATTCTCGGACCATCTAGGAGTTGCCGTGTTGTTGAGTTTTTAACAAGGTCCGAAATATTGATTAGAATAGATTATATTACATATGTAAGTGCAATTTAAAAGACGAAAGATTATACATTTTTAGAACATATGATATCCGTACGTATGGAACACGATTATGAATTGCTCTGAAGATGACGTGAGAAATAGCTTGAAATTATTGGTTTACAATTAGTTTATTTTTTTCGTAATTTTATCTGGCACCGGAGAAATCCAACTTCTAGCTCTGATAATGGCAAATATAATTTATTAGATAACTGTCTCAAAGGCAGATAACTTAACTAATTATAATCAATTTAATTTCTGCATTTAATCATAATTGTTAAATTTATAGTCGTTCTGCAATTGATAGTCGTGTCTGATTGTGACCTTGTTTGTGGTTATTATAAACCTGTTTCAGTGTTTTTATTAGGATTTTTAGTTGCATTGTTGTGAACTGAATTCTTTATTATTCCTTGCTGCATTGTTGTGAACTGAATTCTTTATTATTCCTTGCTAGCTAAAATTCGTCTCTTCTGTTTTATCTAAAATTTTACATAAAAGTATCTTTTTGTATAATTAAATAATTGTTTAGAGGTTTGCGTGAAGATATACTTATTAGATCGAGTCTGCATGTTTTATATTTAGTGTTTTAATATAAAGTTAAAGTTAAGCTGTGATTTTTCTTGTGGAATTTACTAGTTGGGATTGTTTAATTATATCTTCATCTGCATGTTATTCTTGACCATGTTTTAGTAAATAAAATCATATGTCTCACATCAGCATGTGATAACAGACGTCCAACCTCACTAGATGTTATTGAAATTATAGTCGATAAATATTTAATTGTAATACAGTTTTTTTCGCACTTAAAAGTAACTAGAATAATATTTTCCTCTATTGACTAAGTTAATTTATCTGTTTTAAAACTTGTTTTGTTGTATTGACTCTCTTAAATGTAACAATATAGACTTACCAATAACATGCTTTATCACAGTGTTGTTGTTGCTTAGTATAATTTATATTTTAAAAAATGCTGTTGGATTATTTTTACGTTGTAAAAAAAAATAATTTTGGTATGTGAACAATGCGTTTTAACTTGATTTTTTTGTTATTGGAGGAGGTGGGTGAGGCGAGTACGGCAACGGTGGCACCACCACCCCAAGCGGCGACCGAGGCTACAGTTTATGTGCGCCGCTCGCCTGCATCTACTGCGACAGCTTCCTTGAACAGAACAGGTAATACATATAAATAAAATACGTACATATATGATTGTTGTTACTAAACTAGCAGAGAGTATCGCTATTAGAATCTACACTAATTGTCTGCTTTCTGGGATATTATATCCCAGCTATATACCAAACTTTCAAACGGCTTTAGCATTAAGATGGAATATCACCAGAATCCCTGATTTTAATTTCCAACCCTGTGGAAGCAGTGAATTTTCTGTATCTGTATATATTTACCATTAAAGTGATAAGAGGATTAAATTTGTCTCTGCCCCTTTGTCAGATTCTTATATAAACAATAGCTGTTGCCCATGACTACACGCGCGAAATTAAACAAAAATTTTGTAAGTAGCCTATGTTCTCTTTTAGACTGTGTGTGTGACATTTATATATGTCAAATTACATTGAGGTCCATTGAGCTCTTCTGGAAATACATTTTAACATTCATCCATCCAACTTACCATTCACTACAATTTAGTAAAATTTAACACGTTACTGGTTCAGTTAAAGTACAAAATGTTTGGTTTCATCGAAGTGAATGTGATTCGAGGCTTTAATATTCATTGAATTTTGCAAGAAGACGAGAAGGAGACTGTGAAAAGAGAGAACGAAGCGACAGAGACGTGTTCGTTGGGTAGTGATCTCGGATTGTGCACTGTCGCGTCGCCAGCTACTCAGGCAGCGCAAAATGTTATCCAACGCCGCCGCCGGTCAAAGCGCCGCTCCACTGGCGTGGGACAAGTGGACTTTGAAGTTAGTATTCATATTACTGCAACATCTAATGATAATAAATTCTTTTTTTTTTATAAGTCAACTAGCTTTCGCCTGCTACTCTGCCGGCGTGGAATTAAAAAAAACTGAGTAACCTAAATGTTCTTCCAGACTATCCTCTAGGTCTATGCCAAATTTCATCTAAATCCGTTAAGCCGTTTAGGCTACAAACTCTAACAAACATCCATCCATCTAAACTTTCACATTAATTTCACAGAAAAAAAATTATAATGTTAATATATATAGTATATATGGTATGATTACTATGTTAATAAATTGTAAAAAAATATAGATATAGAAATAAAAAAGACTAACATTTATACTATTATAATAGTGTAAACACACACTTAGTTATTAGTTACTTGCTTAGTTTTAATTATTCTATTTTTAAGAAAAGCCCTAAACCTACGACAGGCTTTAGGCTATCTGTTTTCACGCTATCAAACTTAGGGGTAATAAATTGAAAAAGGTTGTCATGCGGGAAAGGGACAAAAACTACGAGCCGCATTAAAGCTTCCAGATGTATTTGAATTTTAACATTTTAAATTTAAAACTTTAAGCTTACACGGGAAACGAGTTTTTTTAAATCTTATCGTGTACTTCAAAAATATATCATTGTTTTATGTTGCACAACAAATTTTTTTTGAGGAAAAATCACATGATGCGTTTAGAGATTGTTTTTATGAAATTTTTTAAAAAAAAACGTTCTTAGAAGACGATGTAATAATGTAACACAACACGAAAAATGTTCGCTGGATATTTGCCAAGATTAGTTAATAAATAACACATAACTGACGCAAGAACAGTTCCCATTTTTGTTAAAATCATCAAAGAAGATATTTATAAGCTAAATAAAAAAAAGATTTCTTTTTTCAAATTTAAGTCCTTAAACTCAAAGTTTTATAAAATATGAAGATAGTATATTTAATAAATATTAAAACGTTTGAATTGAATCTTAATGAGTTACCTACAAGAATATAAATAATGGAAATTAGATTAATTATTAATAAAAAAAGTAGGCTATAATTTGCGGGTCTATGTCAGCTCCCCTTCAGTGAAAGTCTGGTCAAATCGGCCCAGCCGTTTCTGCGATTAACTTTCTGTGTATTTGCATTACTTTATTATTCAATGTCATTGTTCCAGGACTCCACCAACGACCGAGGTGCTAGCGGCGATTTGGAAGAAGAAAATACTGCCATAAAAACCGAATCAGTAAGTGTTTTTCTTATCTTATTCATTTTTATATAGAGAAAGATCTTTATTTGATTAGAAGAAATCCGAATAAAGTAAAGGCGGGTTGTGTGAAATAAGAAAAATGAATTCAGATATGACGGCTTATAAACATACACTACTTTACGCCGAGTCCGCAGGGAAAAAGGAAGGTTTATGTTGATCATCATAATAAAATATTAATCTAACTAATGTTCATGTAATTACTGACATTTTTATGACTTGTATCTTTGATTGAATGTTCCTTTATTCGAATTATTTCTTAGCTGTTGAGCAAATTTTCCTTTCGGTTGTACAATGCAATCGCAGATGTCTGTAGGCGACGGTTGCTTCGCCATTTTCTGACAAGTGTTTATGTTCGATTATCCTGTTTTATTTCTTTTCAATTAAAATACGTCATCTAAAAAAGATTCGATATTATACACACTGATTGTTAAGAAACAAAGATGCCGCTGAAATTTAAATGTTCAATAACGTTGTTTTGTTATTATAAGACATTTTCTTAGTGAGTAAAACAACAGTTATATGTAACAGTTACGATCCAATATTGACGTATTGGCTTGAATCCAATTGGTACTGTACATACTAAATGACCCATAAATTCGTACGTCAACCGCGAACACCTCAAGTACATTTGTTTGTATTTACAACTGATTTATCTATTTATATGTCTATTTGTTGTTAAAGTCTATACACTATCGGAACAATATCAATGTTTATAACTCCCTAGTCATGACAAATTGATTGATGTTATAAACGAATTCTGAGAATGATCAAACTGTAGTGTGTATATATCGGTCGATGACGGCACATCTTAGTGAACACATGGCCGAATGACGCACTCTCGCTACTCTTATTTCTTCCTTTGTATAATTTTATCTTAAAACAATATTTCCCTCCTTATATTTCCATTTTGGTTTCTTATTATTCCGTTCACGTCCCCATTTCTTTGAGCTTAACTTTATTTATTAACAACATAAAACTTGTTAATCACAGATCCATAGTAAACTAAGAGACTGGTATTGAAAAAAAAGTTTATAACTCTAGATAGAACTTTGTAAGCCAAAGTCAAAATAATGTCTTAGTGATTAAAAAAGATTATATTTTCATTTTTAATTTCCACTGGAGTCCGTAGATGTTTAAAATTTGACAAGTGATTTCGAAATACAGAAGAGACATACGCACAAACAATGGCATTTATGTATATGTAAATACGTGAGCAGATATAATGTGGTTTAGAATTCCAGTCATATACATTAGACGGGACCAAACAAATCAGTATTTGGGTCATGCAGTATACCGAACGGGAATCTGTTTAAACTTGAAAATAGATTTTATTTTCGTCGTCGACCTAACAACAAAAGGCATTACCACGTGCTACTGCAATTTAGCACAAATACAATTATTAGCGATTCGGAATTAGAATTGAAATTAAAATTAAAAATTTATAAATGTGCGCACATAATCTCGGAAGTGTTATTTCATGTTAATTTACTTGTTTTTAAGTTATGTAATGAGATTTTATTACATTGTTTAATTCGTGAACTGCACTCACGAATTCGAACATTGAAGTCCTAAACTGCAAAGCGTGTCGTATTTTTTCTCGCGTCTGACGAATTACTCCAGATTTTCGAAATGACGATAGAAAGCTCCCATTTCAATATCACAGGCAGCGTCATGGGCATCTCCCACACAGTTTCACAGACCTGTGTTCTGCGTGGGCGTCAACAACGTTTCCACACCGCATAGATTTATAAGAACTTGAAAAACATTCAGTGTGTTCTCATGTCGCGTACCGTTCGCCCGTAGTATTATTTGTGTCTGTGTTTTCGCGTTTATACGGGATGTGAGTGAAAATGAGTCGAAAGCATGATAGATATACTTCGCGTCCGAGGGGCCTGAATTCGAGCTATGGCTCATCTCCGAGCGTACTGGGCTCCATGGTCTCTTCACAATACCGCCCTTATACAAACAATTATTCTAACTCCTACACGTCTAGCGCGTACAGGAATTACAATCCTTATACGGTCGGTCTCGGCCGTCCGTCCAGTCTGGGCATATACGGGGGCACCAGTTCGGGTTACGGCGGAGTTTACTTGAGTAGTGCTACTTTAGGATCATTGAACTTAATGACACCGGTCCTGAAGAAATTGGACAAAAAAATATTAGCCAGCCAAAAGAACTTCAAAGTTAAAAGTATCCCACCGCCGAAATCCCAGGAGCAATCGGATGCTCCAGAAGTGGCACCTGTACGACCGGAGCGAAAATCTCGTTCGGTTAACAGAGACCGCGGACTTAGCAAAGAGCGTTCCCGCTCCCTCACTTCTCTCGACTCAGCCGCCACTCTCGACTCACGTTCGCAGAGTGTCAACTCTCTAGATTCAGAAGGATACTGTGTATGTTTACCGTTTAAATTATAAATTTCAGTACAAAAATATCATATTCTGTTATAATCTTCTGTGAATGATACCGATATCAACTTATTGTATGAAGTAACGTGATGACCTTTATACCATTTGTAGATTTATCATAAAGAGTCGTATCATACCATCATGATCTAATGATAGTGGTTTCTAGTTGACTATTACTTTTAGTTTATTTACCTGTTATATTTCCTTTCTTACAGTCAAATTGGGAGCAACCGAGAGAGGATACAGCCTTAAATTATAAAAAACTTTACGAAGATGCCATGCTCGAGGTGAAAAAACTTCAAGTGCAGCTGTTCAACACTCAACAGAAACTGGCAGAAACTGAAGCAGTAAAGAAAGAATACGAGCAGGTATTGCCAAATAATCATGGTATTGTATACAACGTGATATCAATTGATGCACCCTCCAGAGAAAGCAATCAAAATACTAAATAAATAAAAGAGGCTTCAGACGAAAGGATTCTTAAATTCTCTAATTTTTAAATAGAAACATTGTCTTGAATGATAGACTTTCATTAATGCTACGATTATTGTTGCTTTGTTTTTTTTTTAACTTTTCATTTCAGTTATTCTCCTCTCCCTGGGGGGCAGTCAATAAATTTCATTGTGTGCAAAACGTGTATATAAGAGATGTGATCCTATTTCAAACATTTGACTAATTCTCGCCCACCGCTTAACTAATTATATTATTCACTTACGCATTGCGCATTGCCAGATTGGCGCAAGTTTTGGCTTCACGTATCTATCCACTCATTACTACGTTTGATCTTCATGCTTTAAAAGCTTCTAGTAATCGTGTATATGTATTTACACATAGTAGTATAATAGCTTTTGCAAAATTAATCTGCCCTTATTTGAAGGTATTTTCCAGGGCAATAATGCCATTATGTACGAAAGTGATAAACGAGAAAAAAGGGCAATGATCAGGAAGTTGTCCGAGATGGAAGAGGAGTTGAAGGTAAGCCATTATTTGTTCTTACTTACATACACAAATAACAACAGTATATCTATATCTATATATATACATATTATTTTTACATATGAAATAACTATTTTTATGTAGGAACTGCCATAGTTTTCACCAAATGTAATAGGTCAAAAAAGCGTGAACGCGGTCGCCTCGCTACGACGATTTAATGTTGGTATTCGTTTTATAGCAATTGCAAACACTTAAAGCCGAGAACGAAAGGTTGAGAGCTGAGAATCGAGCCTTAACGCGGGTCGTGAGCAAATTGACCAACTCCGCTAAATAGGTAAAATGTGTTCGATTGACAACAACCGCCCAGCGGTGACTGCCGCGACCACTCGGCTGACGGTCAAACTCCTTGGCTAGTTCACACTGCTCATGTTTTATTACATACACAATAATTTATATCAAAGAGCTTTCATCTTTTTTAAACTACTATTTTTTAATTTTCGATGAGACGGCAAGGGTAAAATAATAACTGTCGTTAGCTTGTGAACAAAGCCTCGGCCGACGACCGCACCGGGAGGCGTGCGCTAAGCCCCCTCCCTCCCCACTCACAGATACTTTAACCGAGTTCAGCGCGCATGCTTAGTTAGGTGCCTCAAAGGTACACGTGGTGTGTTCACGGCCAACTCTGCGCCGGCGCCGCGGGCTCGCGCAATACCAACTTATTTATTTATTTATTTGTTTACGAGCTGTCACCCGCAAACTTCGTCAGCGTTGATTTTTAAAAAAAATGGTCTTCTATAAAATTCCCGCGTGCATATACTTTTTACGAGATACCTAGATATCGTCTAAATCGGTCCACGTCGTCGTCCGTTAAAAAAAGTAGGCTATGATATACGGGTCTATGTCAGCTACCCTCCAGTGAAAGTCCAGTCGAAATCGGCCCAGCCGTTTCGGAGATAACCCGGAACAAACGCGGCTTGCGGACAGACAGACAGACAAAAATTTTTGAAACGCGATTTTCGTTATTAGCAACGCAGATACATCATCACTTCGAAATCTGGAATTTTTCCTTTGACATTACAAACAGAAACTCGAATTTATTCATTTGTATAGATTTATTTATTTATTTATTTGAAAGGTACACCAATTGCAATTTAGATATACTGTGAAAAATAAATACCCAGAACTTACAGATGACAGGCGTACACAGCGTTTACAAAAGATTATTTTTTTTATAATAACAAACGTTACAACAAACTTATTAATGATTTATCGCAATCAATATTATTAACAATAAAATGCAACGTTTTAACCGTAGTTAAAATTGTAAAATTACTATTATATTGAAGGTAGATTAATTTTAATGAAATATTTTTTTTTCTTTAAAAATAACTGCGTTGAAAATTTTACACTACAAGTTAAAAAAATGAACAAAACTTTATGTTGGTAATGCTCGCTACTTAGTGACGTGACGCGTGAAGCGCCTTGAACACACTTGTGCAGGCACATCCCGGCTCCTCCCGGCTACATATAACGGACCCGCTGATCGCTGCGTTGTGCCCATACATAACTATATTGTGGATTTGACTGCCATGACACTTGAATTAATGCACACTTTGTCCCTTTCATTCTCTTAGATAAAACAAAGACAACAATATGCATTAAGACAAGCATCACTGCAGTTGATATACGGTTACATTTTGTTTTGGTTACGTCTACACAAGCGCTTTGTTATTAACCTACGTATTTAAATAGGATAAGAGTTAATTATAAACTTCGCCTTTTAACGATCTGATAAGGTAAAAAGAAGTTGTAATTATTATAAGTTACGCAATATTTTTTTTTCAATTCAAATTCAAGTAATTTTTGAATTTCAAGTTAAATTGCAAAATTCTTTATATGACATTTATAAATTTAGCATCGTTATTTAACTCGCTTCGAGAGTTCCAAATACGTGTTCAATTTTGTATTTTCTGGCACAAACGGATTTAATGAAGAATTTCCCAAGTAAGACTATAATTCGAAGTTGTTCTTTTTATTAAGGTTTTTACATTAACTATTAATTATTGTCGTGTGCTGTAAAATATGTAGTAAGCTTTTAACACTGCATCAATTAATATATTATAGTTTTTAGGGTTATATCAATAAATACCTATTAGTTATCGGGGCCCAGCGTAAAGTGTTGTCAATCGTGTGATGCATGAAATCTGTCTGGCAACATCCGAAACCATTTTTACTGTGGCTTTCCACTGTCGAAGCACTTGTATGTCGCCATCCTGCTCATTCTCTTTGAAATAATAGAGGGCTATAAATATACTTACTGAAATTCTGCAATGAATAGACAACAGTAGTCATTGAAAGTTAACACTTGGAAATAGTGACTAAAAAAATATTTATTAAAGGGCTTATTTGGAGTAGTCCTGAGTACGTTTTCGTAACGTCGGCGACGAAATAAGCCTATGTTTGCTTTAATATTTGTGACACTTAGACTAGCTAAATAGAGTTCCATGATTTTTGCCATCCTTCTTTTAATATTATAAAGAATTAGTTTCTGGATTTTAATGGGGATGCCGTATTTTAATTTTCTAGTGTTTCCAATTCATAATCGCTGTTGCTCGCGACTTTGTCCTCTTGAATTTTAAAAATATAGCCTATGTTACTCACAGATAAATTACCTTCCTAAAATGAAAGAATTTTTAAAATCCCAATACTTTTTGAGTTATTTTAATACATAACCAAATACCAAAATTAAAAACTTTCCTCTTTATATTAGTATAGATAAATGTTTATGAATACAAGTGTTTGGTTAGTGCAATTTCACGGTTAATGCGTATACACTTATGATCCAGATAAAATATCATGCATACATTATAATAACTCAGGTTCGTCACATTTGTTCATTAATTTTATGTATGTCTTAACATTCACCGGATTATGCGAAATAACACATAAAATATAAACAAAACACTGAAATGGTCACAATTTGACCAACTCTAACTATGTTGGCAGTTATAATAGTATATTTTTTTTTCAAATGAGCGGAAATATATGGTTTAAAATGTATTAACATTATTTTTTGTGTATTATAAATTGTAATGTAATATAATATTATTGCACCCATATAAATCAGTTAGTCGGGTTCGTTGAGTTAAGCCAACAAAAATGTCTTTGCGATCATCTCTCAGACTGGTACCCAAACTAGAAGGAACGGAGCCATTTCATATGAGGAATTTATAAAATATTCTTATTATATAATGGAATGTTTCGTTTCCGAAAAAGTACATTTTTTGTAAAGATATAATATTTTAAAACTTGTTATCAGCATTTTAATTCCTTACTATATACTATTCCAACTTTAATAATGTTTTCTCAGCACACATCGTGTGTTTTAGACGTATTCAAATATAACGCATATGTACATATGTATCTAAAATATGTACCTCCCCTTGTAATATAGATTTGAGGTTTTAATACGCTTTCGAAATAACAAATAATACAGTTTGTTTTGATATGATATAAGCAGTTTAATAAACAGTAAATAAATATTGTTTGTCTACAATGCTGAATTAAAAATGTTTGTAATAACTATTATTGAAGATGTAAGATTTTTTTAAAGATGTAATTTGTATCAATTCTGTGTAATATGTGTAGTAATTGTATTTTCAGAATTTGACCTTGCTACAAGTGGAGACCCAGCGCCTGAGAGACGAAAACTCTGCTCTTATCCGAGTCATTAGCAAGTTGTCAAAATGAAAGTCGCCTGTAGCTGTACCCCTCTACCCGCCCTACATCAACTACGGCACAATAACACAAGTGCCCAAATCCTATTTTAACGATGTGTAAATACTACCGTGTAAGCAACAATTTATTTATAATGTGTTTTTAGTTATAGTTTATGAATATAATGCATGTTGAAGAATAATTTTAAAGTGAAAATTTATTGAGTGTTAAATGTTTAAAATTTTGCACAGTTGGCAATGTTGATTGGTTTCATTTATTTTTAATCTATGAATTTTTTCCTGATAAATGTAATTCTTAAATCTTTCTATATATTTTTGTATCTGTCTTATAATTCTTTTTTTATACTGTCTTATCTGAATTTGTTTGTACGTATCTTTTTTGAAGATAATGTATAAAAACATTTAGGTAATAAACCGTTGCCAATGTTTGTCGCCATTCAACATTGCCAAATGTACATAGTTTGTGTTTTAAATTTAATATTATTGTACCCATGTCTTGCACGTCTTAATATATTCCTAAAAGATTTTAGTTATTAATAGTTTAAGAATAACCTATAAGGCATCACGAAAATAGTATTGGAAGTATTGTTGGAACTATCTGTTATCAATTATAATTTAATTAAATGTAATTTACGGGCTTTTTGGCCAATTTAATGTGTCATCATATCAATTTATTAATTATTGAAATGTATTTGTTTTTTCTTTTATATTTATTAATATGAAGTTTAATGATTATTACCTCCGACTGACAAATGTAAATTTATATAAAAAAATGTAATGGCGACCCTGGGGTCAAAGCATAAACCAAGCATCACATTTATACTGGTCCTTAGTCTCAAACATCACAACTACTCACATTTTGTTATAGTGGTAAATAAATGTTACTCAAATGTGATGTATACATATTTCTTTTTTATTTTTCTTCTATTCTATACTCTATCTTTATATTGTTATTGTTTTTATATTAGAGATTAGACGGTTCGTGAATAATGTGGATGGTTGACGAACCCCGGGTAAGCAAATTTAAAGGTTTTAGAGTCGATGTATTAGCGTTGTAAGATGTGTGATCGTTTTAATTTTGTAGCAGATAGATATCCACCGTAATTTTTTTATATTAAACGTTTGATTGCGCACTAAATATTTGCGTACAGACCTGGCTGGGAAATTATGATTTTGGAAATTTTTTTGTAGATGTAAAATTGTATAATCTCAAATCTTATTGTAAATTTAATTTCGTTCTGAATCTTTGTTTTTTAAAGGCATGTTATTTAAAAGAAAATAATGATAAGGTAATTCGAATTTTAATGTATAAATGTGAAGTGTTTGATGATTTTTTTTAAATTTATTTGTTTGTAAAATTTTATTTATTTCCAGAATTATAATATGGCCAAAATAAATTGATTGAATTTATTTTTTTTATTTTTATTTTTTTTCCTTTCGTTTATTATATTTTTTCTATATTAAATAATAAAAAAAATATCAAAATGTATGAATGAAGGATTTTAATTTTTTTTATTTGAATTCTTTTTTTTTCTTTATTAGCATTCTTATTATTTCTATTCACCATACTGTGACTTTTACATGAGGGTAATGTTTTTGTAGGATATTTAAGTAAATAATAATATAATTTGTTCTGCCATTTGATACATATACTTCAATCTGAGTTATTCAGTCTGTTTTATTAGTTTTTACGAATTACTAGTTATTTATTTGAATTTCAATTGAATTTACATCACATTTTACTTACGGCGTTTTCCAAAGTGCCTTAATTTAGTCAACTTTTGTTCTGAGATTTAATGTACAATGACTGGTTTTGTGCCTTTGTGTAACGGTATTTTATGCAACTCAGACTTGATACGTCTTCCATGTACAATCAAAGTATTATATTCGCTACCCACTTTGATCACACATTGTAGCAAACTGACACCATGAGACTTATAATTTAGCGCGTACGTCTGTTGCAATTAAGATTTTCGATTTTATCGCATTGCCTGCGTTAAATAACTCAACGAAATGGGTAGGAAATAAATATCCTCGACTGCTACAGCTTTAAACCAATTGTTTGAAGTTTAGAAACATTAACTATTATCAATATTATTTTTTATAGCAAACCAAAAAATAAACTGCTAGCAGGCCCAAGAAAATATTGTTTAAAAGAAAGGTTATTTTCCAGCAGGGCCCAGCTATTTATATCTTCATTTGCTGAATTAACAAGTGGACTTTATTGAGGACACAAACAAGACAAAATACTATGTAATGTAATGTTATTACTAACGAAAACCAGTATGTAACACAATGCTAAAGTCAAAATAATAGAACAAGCAAAAAGTTTTATTATATCATAGTTAAGACGTTTATTTTTAAAGCACAAATCTTAAGTGTGCTAACACTTACTAGTTACATCATGTCCAGTGCTATAAAAATGCATTTGGAAAGCATTTTTGAAGAAAATTAAGGTAGTATTGTGTATATGTATATTAACAGAAGTAAAATGTATATAATAGTGTTAAAATTATTAACATTTAATATGTGAGGTCAGTGTCCTCTTGTATATTGGCCGTTTCAATCATTCTGGCGACTCAAACACCTACTTTGCAGTGTCCTTTACACGCTACAATGGACACTTGCGATGTTTCGAGTCGCCAATATGTTTGAAAATCATAAAGAGATGTATCAATTTTAGAATCTTTACAATTTTTCATAATCTTAACCGTGGGTTTCCAAAAAGTATATTTATTTAAAAACATACGTATGTATGACAAAGTTTTATTTAGGCATTACAATAGTGGAAACTCACGGCAACAATAAACTTTAGGATAGGGTGATTAATATATATTTTTACATAGATAAAGATGTGTTCAAGGAATTGTGTATTACAATAAAAATATGCTTTATATATTAGATTAATGCAATGACTATACAAATATCCCAAAATGTATTCTTTTATGTAGTAGATCCAATTTTTATCTAAATAATAGTCGTCCAAATATTGTACTTTGATGACATTGGAGATTTGTTAAATATGTTAGCATTTTAGAATTGCAACTTATTAATAATGCTATGGTGTCTGTAACTTTTATAAAATGTTGTTAAATCGCTAATAAATAATTAATTTGTGATAAAGCAAATTATGGAATTCTTAAGTGAACTTTTCTATGCTATCGTGTTAACTATTTAATGGAACGACAGAACTCGAGTGAATTTATATTATGAGTGATATTGGTAATAAAGTTTCAATATATGTTGTATACGTTTATTTAACGAACACTTAAATTAACATTAATATAGGTACAAGTTTATAAAAGTAACAAAATATATTTTCGATGCTTATCAAAAACTGTTAAAGTTTGTATAGTTCTTAAACTATGCATAACACTCAAAACAAAAATATACAAACTAAATTAGTATGAAAATCTATCTACAAAATACCATAACTATGTGTTTCAACTGAAGTGAATTTCGTATTGACTCGTATACGAGTATACAACTATACTTGTCTCTCTTTTTTTCAAAGATTATGCGAGAGATACCAATATATGTCATTACAAATGTCACTGAGTCGAAACTAATAGTTTAGTTAAACAAGGATATCTGAGCTAGTGAGGGGCGCTGCTGTTGGCGGTAAGCCTTTTTAGAAAATATGTAAAACCTAAGTATGCGTAGAAAATGGCAAACAACTTGACGAGACAGCTGTAGTACGAAAACACTGACCACTATAATTGACAGCCGATAAGACGTGGTATTTTGCGACTATTTGATTTTCGCCATCTTAGCTCTGTTGCGGTTGCTGGAGGAGTTGGAGTTGGAGTTTTACGAACTGGAACTGGTAATAGAGAAAGCATGAACTGTCATAACATTAACAAACGCGTTTGTCGGAACGAAGCATAAGCTTTCATTCACAAAGACCTATCCATTTATTTTGTAACACATTTATGACATTGAGCGGATGGCGCTAGTGAGCTGTTATTATTTAATTTCACTTATGTCCACTAAATCAGATATCATTGTCGGTCTGAAAAGAATAACTAAAAACAACTAAGACATGAAGTTAGAAGAATCATTATCTTATTTAGTACATCTAATGCTTTTAAAAACAAGTTCAAACTAAGAAGGGCTGATAAAGAATTTAGAGTAAATTAAACATATATCATTTTTTATATATTTTTCACAAACACTTTCTTCCAATTATAAAACACCTTACTACGCTAAGTATTTACAGTATCTTTCAAAAGGGAGAACAACGGATACAATCAGAGTTAAGCGGAGCCTAAGGGCATTTCTTGGTGTAAATTTAGTGTAGGAATATGTCCCTGAGGTCATTTAACAATCATAGGTGTGGCAGTTAGAACTGGATGCATCAATAACACGGAACATATTAAAAACAGTAATCATTCATGACAGTACACATGCCATAAATTAATTTTAAAGGTTTAAAGTGAACAAGGATATATTTTAATTAACAACATGCAATTCAGTGTTATAAGACATTGATGATAGTGAATATTTTAAAGATTCTTATTAAGTAGGCATTGAGTACAAAGAAAATCAAGGCAAAAGACAAACCAGCACTTACATTATTATTTTAACTTTACCTAAAAAAATCCGAATGCCGCATTCCAATTCTTTTATCACTTAACAATATAGTTACAATCATAAACTAATACATAAATATTATTTTACTTCACATAATTCCAACTCATTTACATCTTTGGTTAAATACCTAGTAAGGGTTGGTGATAACCTCAAACACATTTTTTACAATCATCGACTCCTGTCAGTAAATTATATTTGAATAATAAATAATAGTATTAAAGTCATTCATATTTTCACTTATTATGGTACTGGTACTTTACAATCATTTAAACTGTTTGAACGAAATGAAAAAACCAGAAAGCCTTATATGATGATTATAAATAATTGTGTTAAATAATTTGTAAAAACAAAAACATTATCGCCATTTGATTATTTAAACATTCTATTATACATCCATTCTTTCAAACTTTACAATGTATCACTTATAAATTTGACAATATCACTGCGAGTTGGTCCTTCGAATCGGACATCAATTTACTTAAAATTACACTAATTGGCAATGTTGTATGTGTTATTTGTACAGGTTATTGTGTAATGTATCAACGCACCGCGACTCCGTTTATTGTGACGACAGCGTTGGGTCCCGTGGGTTCGGGCTCGTATGCGGAATCAGTGTCGCTGCGTCTTCCGTACGCGATATTGTCGGCCACTCGCTCGCTGTACGGCGAGTCGTATACATTATCCGTCACGTGATCGTAGATATGACGCCCGTTCGTATCGTGTAGTGTGGCGTAGCTCATAACGGCCGCGTTTTGGTCTTCTTTCCTCTCCGCGCCTTCAATATTCTCTGTATTCTTCACAGGCATTGCTTTCCGACTGTAAAACAATATGGATATTATACAAAATGATATTTTTACAGCCAAAATAAGATTCAGATAATATAATCTAGTGAGTCAGTTCAATAATGATAGATTTTTATTGCTCGATAAAAAATCTAACATCATATTTAGCCCGTCAAGTCATTAACAAAAACTTAAAATTTTAACAATAAAATAAACCATAACACTAAACAGAAGCCACAAAGTATTGCCTGTTCACTTCATCGTTGTACGTCCCCACTGATGGTCGGAGCTTACCCTAAGTAAGGGGTGGCTAGGCCATTCCACCACATTTCAAATATGCAAATGGTAATGGCAAAAAGAATATTTAATTAAGGAAATTGAATCATTACTTACAGTCTTAAATAAATAAGAGCGAGCAGCATTAGCAAGAAGAGTACGATGCCACAGCCAACACCAACACTAAGTGGTAGAGCCCCGCTGTCTGTAGCTTCGTTGGTCGTTAGCTCACAACTTGGCTCATCTCCAGACCATTTGCCGTCGTCCAAACACTTCCTTAGGAACGGCCCCACTCGCTGGTACTGCGGCATGCAGTGGTACTCGATAGAACTTCCGAATAGTGTCGAACTGTTCGATATTATAATGCGACCATTCTCAATCGTCCCCGGTGACTTACAATCAATTGCTGTAACAATAACAAATCATAAATAATTACAGTTGCAATTTTAATTATTATAATTATCAGCTGCTATCATACCAGCTGAATTAAAAAAATATAGCTTATAACATAGCTTTTTAATGGTGCCAGTATTTTTGAAATCAGCCTAGTAGTTTTTGAGTTATTTCAATACATACAAAAATTCAAAAATCCGAATCTTTTCACTTTACATTAGTATAGATATTCAAAAAGCGAGATGGTTTCCCCATTTATAAATAATAAACAACATAGGTTTTGCCAATTTCTTCCTTATATAGCTCATTTTTCTTACCATCTTATTATCATGTTATAGTAAATGAAAGGGACGTCAATATGTAATAATAGAAATGTCGTGGCAATTAAATTCTAGTTGTGTTAATGTCTAGTTCTAGTCTATTAATTCTAGTTGTGTTTGATGAAACTGAAAGCCATAAAACAACAAAGTTATAAATTTACTCACGTATACAGACTGGCGGTGATCCGTTCCACACTCCCCTTGGCATGCACATTCTGGTCTGGTTGCCGCGGAGACTGTACCCACGCTCGCAGCGGTAGTGAGCCTCACTGCCAATACTGAGCGAGGATGTAACCACAACAAGTCCGGTGCTGCCTTTTATCTGGATCGATGGATCTGTGCATGTTATTTCTAAAAACAAATATTAAGATATTGAGTTTATGTCACTACTTACCTTTAAACTTTTCACAATAGATTAAAAAATACCAGGCAATAAAATATTGATATGAATTTTAAAAACATAGTCGTAGTTCCCACATGTTTTATTTAAATTTGTATCTTTAATTTTAATTCCTATCACTGCTGCATGTTAAGTCATAAACATTCACACTAATATTATAGTTGCCAAAGTTTAGATGGATGGATGGGTGTTTGTTAAAGTTTGTAGTTTGAACGGCTGAACAGATCTGGATGAGATTTGTCATAGATGTAGAACATAATCTGGAATAACTCATAGGCTACTTACTTTTGTTTGTTTTTTTATTCTCTTGCAAACAGAGTAGCGGATAAAAGCTAGTACACTTTTAGACTAATCATTTTGCTCAACAGGTGTATAAAATTAAACTCTGTTAAACTAAATTTGATCTATAATGTTATTTCATTAATTTCAATTACCTTTGCATACTGGAGGTTCAGAACTCCATGTTCCATTATCTTGACACAACCGTCTTGAAACACCATCAAGTTGCCAATGTTCATCACATTCATACAATGCTGCAGCCCCATAATATGTAGCATTAGTAGCCAGTGTCACTATACCATTCTGCAGTCGACCAGGATTGCCACAATCCACATCTAAAAATTATTTATATTTTATAAATTAAACAAAAAAGTCCTAATTAGGAAATAGTAAAGTCCTAAATAAGAGATTTTTTTATATTACATCATTAAGGTCGCAAACAAGCAAGCGGTCATTGAAATCACTGAAATGGGGATGCAACCACTGCCCATAGACATCCGCAATTGCAGATGCGTAGCCTACCCTTAATCAATGGAGGACGAGACTCACGTAAAGAGGATATTTTTACCTTCCTATACATCTCCTCCACTTTACTTCCCATTATTTCCTCTTAAGGGTGGAAAGGAAAAGGGACTAAAATTCGGTCAATATTCCATGCAATTGTGATTATTTTTGTATACTATAAAAATTAGCTCACCAGACAAGGCAGTGTTTTTTCTTAGTAGTTTTAGTTTTTTTTAGTACTTACATTGACAATGAGGTGTAACTCCACTCCATTGTCCATTATCCTCGCAAGTAGACAGGCTTTCTCCAATGACTTTGTAACCTCTCTCACAACGGTATTTAACGAGGGCACCAATGCGGTATGTATTGCCTGCATTTGTGCTGCCCACTGTGCGGATTAGTGTGCGTCCATGCATGCGGTCATTGCCTGTCACAGATACTATACTGTTCTCCGCTACTACAGGCTCTGGGCAGCGGATTTCTGTAAAAGGTAAATTAACATATTTATTAACAAAAACCCAATACATATTTGAGCCTCGTCAAGTTTTCTACAATAGAAATAAAGTGTTAGTCAAAATAAATGCCTGTAAAACAGTACGACTGCAAAAAATTAATTACTCTCTGTATCTTTGCCACTTATAGAATGGTTTTCAGTTGTTTATGACTTTTTTATCATTTATACACCAGCGTTGACCTCAATCGCACCTAGACCATAGTGAAGATGGGGTTGAAGAATGGCGCATGCTAGTTCATTAAGAACCTATTCACACTGCTCTCAATAGCACTCACATTATGACTAGACGGGAACACTAATGCCGACAACTTATTCCATGGTTGTTTGTAATGATAAAATTAATTACTCCCAAGAATTATACTGCTCAATGTAATAATTTTAACATGTCAGGAATTCATACCTTCACACCTGGGTGATGATTCACTCCATTGGTGATCCTCGGTGCAGATTCTACGTACAGGCCCCACTAGACGGTAGTTAGTAGTGCATGAGTACTGGATGATGCTGCCCAAATGTGTAGTGCCATTAAGTAGTTCTGCAGATCCATATGGCAGTGGCGGGAGCTTGCCGCAATCCACATCTATAACAATATTTAAGTTACAATCAAATTTCTCCCATCTTTCAAATTTGATGCACAATTTAAAGGTTTATTACTAGTGAGACATATGAAAGCATTGACTACCGTTCTGTTCAACAATCTGGCAAAACAATGTATTCTTGTCACTCAATCATTGCTAATGCTCTTATTCGCATTAAGCCAAGATTATTTTTCTCATCCATTAATAGCTTTAGAGGCATATATTCGCAGTTCTTCAAAGAGTATTTTTGTTTTCATCAATAAATTAATTTTTTAGGACGTGTACACGATATTCTTTTCTTTACAATTTTATTTTTAGGTAAAATGTTTGCGAGGTTATTTGCACTAAACATTGTTTACTTTTCTGTTGTTTCGGCCAAAACTCACTTTATTTGAAGTGTTCTAAAGTTTTTAAACTTACTTTTTTACGTTAGAAAGAAATTGACAGTGACAGTTGACAGTGATCTTTTGACTTTGACATCTGTCATCTGTTTCGTTTTTTAAGTTAAGGCCGCACACATTGTGCTTCTTTGGACAATTAGAACTACAATTTAACTGACAGTGAAAATTAAATACCTATTAATTAATATAAAAAAGACAAATGTATATAAAGATAAAATAAATGTAACAAAAAATAATACAATCTTATGACATATTTTTTTGGCCTAGAAAGAGAGGCGCTAGTGAGCCATAATGACAGCGCTAGCGAAAGCTACTGGGTATTTTGCGAAGGCTTATTGGAATGGAAATATGGTATATGTAATTTTATATTATGGGGTCAATCTTTTTCATCATACAGACTACAATACTGAACTTACATTCGCATTTCGGGGAGTCTCCAGACCATTCGCCGTCTTGTTGACAAATCAAACTAGACTCTCCAACTAACTTGTGACCGTGTTCGCAGTGGAAGTCGATAGTCGAATGCACATTGTAATCGTAAGCTTCCATGTAACCGCCAGCGGGAACTTCTGGATCAGCGCAAGTAATCACTGGAAATGTACAAAATATGTGCTTGAATAATTTTGTTAAGTCATTACCATGTTAATGCTAAGAGGCCTTTGGACGAAATTTTAACAGGCTTTTTGAGACTGTAATTCTCAAAACCTGTGGCGCCCGTTTTTGTCCAGTGCTTTGGACGGTCGCCCACGCCGTACCCTAAAACCCTGATTTGTTAAGTGACTATCTAGTGGTATGCCATATTGCAGAATCACATATACAATAATATACTGTTATGTATATTTTACACGAGAACGAGAATGTTGACAACAGTACGTTATAATTTAGTAATATGCTGTAATAAATATGCTGTAATTGCTGACATCTTAGGCAACAAAGATGTGTGTGTTTTCGCTTTAATATAATAGTATAGATGTAACTAAACGCTAAACAAAAGTAACGATATGTGGCTACCATAATGTAGTAATCGCTACGTAATATTTATTATACATTTCATTAAAGTATCTTTTTAATGGAAACATTTTTTCATTTTATTAACATCTCGACCTGAGAGTTTTATTTTAAAGACGGATTCCGGGAAATCGATTTTAATTAGAGCTTCCGCTGCGCTGCTTACAGGAGTTCGGGCTAATTACAATCTTTTTTACTAAGAAATAATATTGTCGCCGGAGTTTCAGAATTTTTCGATTCAGAAAGATTTCAATTTATTCGAAGTAGAAATGAACAAAATACAGTTTTAATTTTAGTTTATAAATACTTACGATCACAAGTCGGAATGTCATGGGACCACTTTCCATCCCTGTTGCATGTGAGAAATTCAGTCCCCGATAACCAGTAGTCGGCTTCGCAATTAAACTGCGCTATGGAGCCATATGTCGTGGTGCCGTTCAACAGTCTGAAGGAACCCTTATACAATTGTGCTGGTGTGCCGCAGTCCACATATTTGCAAGAAGGCGGTGTTCCTGCCCACGTACCGCCAAGCTTGCAAGTTACACTCTGCAAAAAAAATTACGTTTATAAAAGATACCGAGGTACAAATAGGTTGTGGCTAAGGTGCTTAATTTGCTTTCGCCAAGCGGTGAAGGCTAATAAAAATGACGAGATTAAAAACTTCATCACAAGATTCTTTGAAAAAAAAAATGATCGGAAAATTTGTTAAAAACCTGAGTTTGAAATAAGAATCTCTTCGGATTTTTTGAAGATAATTAAAGCGATCCTGATTACTGACCTTTAATGTAAATATCACCGTAATTCATTTTAACAGATTTTTATTCACAAACAAACAGATATATATAGATGTATAGCAACTTACCGGTGTACCGAACAATATGAATCCATTTTGGCAAGTGTAGGTTGCTAGAGAGCCGGCTTTGTGTCCACTGACTGTTACAGTAGCACCTGCCACCGGGGCTGGCTCTGGGCACCAGTCGAACAGACACTTCGGCGCTTGTCCGCTCCATACGCCTTCATCACTGCATTCCCTCGACGACTCACCGACGAGAGTGTGGTTCTCTTTGCAAGTGTACATGGCTCTTGCGCCATGAGTAGTGCGTCCGTCAATTAAAGACACGTCGCCATCTTGGATCGGGGTAAGACCACCGCAGTCGACATCTGGAAGTACATTATATACATTATATTGTTCTAATATTTTTTAAGTGTTAAGTTTAAATTACGAAGTAATTACAACAATTAGAAGCACCGTGGAGCTATTACTTAACTGCTATACTCAAAGTAGGTAATCGGTCCCCTCTATTGTGTCTCCCTTACTGATCAATTAAGCTAACTAATAATCAACCCAACCCATTAAGAGCTGTGTAGCTTGATTGCTACTGTTTTAACTATATGGAAGACTCTATTACTTACATTTACAACTAGGCGCTGTTCCGGACCAGAATCCGTCTTCCTTGCACTCTCTGGTCTTATCTCCAAGCAACATGTGACCTTCGGGACATTTGTAGGCGATATATTCGCCCACCAGGTAACTGTTTCCTTCAATTGTAGTATTCAATAGTTTATCTGGACTCCCACAAGATGGCGGTACTGGAGAAATAACATTGAGATTTTTACGTTTGTTTTAAATAAAATGTTTTTGTTCGCTTCTTTTATGATATCAGCCACAGTAAAAAAAACAAATTGGATTGAAAAAAATTGTTTAATATTTTAATCTGTATCCATGTAAGTATTTAAGCCTTGTTATACGATTACGTCCAAAATCAAAATGTATAACAAAATGGTTGCATGGGCTAAATTTGAGCAAAATTACATTCGCGAAAGTTCGCACTCGCGTAAGTGCTCAACCGCTAAGCATTAGTCGTGCAGTCAACATAGATCTTATTTAATCCACAGCCAGCTGGTACAAAACGCTACAGACGGGGTTTTATAGTAAAGGAATTCGCAAAGATTAAAATAAATAATATTATTAACTTATCACTAATACTTAATTCAATTAATAATAATAAAAGCAGCATTTATTGTACGAACATCTTTGTTCTAATGGTAAAATAAAAGACCTCACAAAAGGCAGGTGTGAAATAGAAATATTGGTGGCTTAAATACAATCCAGGTATGCTTTCTATCTTTTACACGATTTAGTTCCTTTACAAATAAAACACATAAAAACAATTTATACACAAGTATTTGAATAGAATGCAAGATCTTTTGATTAGTTTCTTGCAAATGAAGAAAATTTTACGCGACAATAAGGAATACCAACTGTTCAGCGTGTGTAACAGTTTTGCTTCTATCAAGTTACAATACTTTAGTTTTATTTTCCATCATCATCAGAACACAGAAGGAGTCAACGACGCCTTTGGACATCCGGAACTATCTTATTTCTAATAGGTCAGTATGTGTAAAAATTGATTTTTGTCCACGTATTTCCCAGTGGAAATCAGGTTTATACATTAATGTCGCGTTGCATCTCGCAGCGCATCAGAATAAAGTATAGATATGTACCTATGAAGGTGACACTCACGGTACTGGCAGATCCAGTGCAGATAGTCGAGGTTGCAGCCGACGTCGTTCCACAACCACGCGCGCCCACCGTCCAGCACCACGCAGTTCTGTTCACCATTGTAGTTGTTCGGCTGATCTTTGCCCCAAGTCGGTTTCGATACCAATTCACCTTTGTATCAAATTCGCACGTTACAACAAATACTTAGAATATTTTTAGTACAGCGTAATATATTGTTAGGTATACCTAATTTACGGTATTGTTAAGTATACCTTCAGGCAAAATACAAGAGTATCAAATACAAAGTTTAACTATATTACATGATACGATATTCGAACCTAAGTGAAAAGCAAATATAATTTTATTGTAAAAGCAAAGCAGTACCGAACTGGCTACTGCTCTACCTCACTGCTCTTATATGAAAGTAGTATTAAAGATTATAATAATTACCATCAACCCATCGCCATGTTCTCGAAGTGAGGCCCGGTTCTTTTTGAGCACCGATCCAGACCAATTGGGTCTTCAACTGTGCTTTGCGTCGTTCCAGTTCTTGTATTAAGTAACTTGACGTTGCACCCTAGAAAAATATTTGTATCTAAATAATACAATACAATAACACTGGCGAATTCTATTTTCATAATGTTAATTAGATCTGGAATATTTTTGTGATAAAAGCTTTAGTTCATAGAACAATAACATTTTATCGACCGTTATTTTATATTATACAATCAGTCGTACATTAATAATTCCTGATAGTATCCGCAAGTACTTAACCGAATGCAACTTAAAAGATACGATTAATTCTTAATTTATTGTGGACTTCGTTATACGTGCAAAGTAGGAGAGGATCGCTAGTATGTAATAGATAATTCGCTTGAGTATGTCACGTCTTAAACAATTATCGAATTGCATATGTCACGTAATGGTCCTGTTCGCTTTCAGATTAACAAACAGTAATTAGCATAGTTTAGTCTCCACCATGTTTCCGCTATTGTTTTAGGGATTTCCAGTGTGTTCAGTGATCGCGATGCCTTCAACTAAACGTAGTCTTATAACTATAGTAGTCTATAAGTACTAAGTTACAGTAATTTCTAACTGCAGGCTGTATTCCGCCTTTAAACTTATTAGGAATAATAGTGCGAATAGGAACTTTACAAGGTGTATACGCAAAAAGACGTTTACCGTCGGTTAAGGTATATTATTCACGATTTAAATAAAAATTTTATTATGTCAATCCGATATTACTCGCCAACGACTAAAAACTATAAGTTCAAAATTACTTATCTAATTTTACGTGTGTCAATTCATGCCATTGTATGTTTTGATCGTGTTGACGCTTTTGTTTTAGGAATGTTTGATGAAAATCTCAATCAGACTCAATAAATAACATTATCTTCCAGCTCTACATAGGTCGGCAAATATAATCTAGTATTTACACTTCAGGAATAAAAAAATCGCGCTATTTTAAAATACAAAACATTAAATATGCTGTAAAGATATTGCGTTGTTTCGTCGCTCAGCAAAGCTCGCAAAAGCCAAAGAGCGCTGAGCGCCTGACCTTTATGGTAAGTACGTGTCACGTACAGACAAGTGGACATCTGCTAATCCAATTGATTTGCATTCAAACATGCATACATACTCAACTCTATCAAATCAAATCTAATCTTGTTTCGATTACAATATATTGTTATGGATATAGTTGACGATCACGTAATATTGAATAGAAGAAAAACAAATTAAATCAACAAAATTTCACCATCATGAGATATTGAAAGATTCAAATCTAATAAACACTGTTTACAGAAATAGTTGAACAGAGCGGAAATCGAAAACTCGGTTCTCGTGGAGAGGCGTTTGCAGTTATGCTTTTGCAAAGGCAACTATTCAGTTGAACTTCATTCAATTTAATACATTTTCCATTGGAAGAGATAGTCAAAGGCAAACTACAACTGTCACAGAATTAATATTAGTTATTGACTAAATAATTTAGGAATATCTCTAACTAGTGGTTACAACCCTAAACCTAAAGTTTGTAAACTCTAGGGTGGCACTTTATATTTAATCGGAAATAAATATCAATAGCTAGGCTAACATTATATTTATAGAGAAAAATAGTCTTTCGAAAATACTTTTTTTAATTGACTAAGTTTAAATTAGATGATGAGATGATACAAACTTTAGATTGTGTATTCGAAGATTTCATCGAACATTTCGTAAAGTCCCTTCGGTCACTTTATCGTGAAAAAGTTTTGTTTTAAGGTATCGTCACAGAGCATTAAAATATATGCGTATTCACTAAAGGCGAGGGCTTGTTGGTACGATCGTTATTCTGTGATGTAAGTGTTTATGAGTTATGATACATCTTTTATGAGATCGATTTTTTACCTGAAAGCCATGAATGAGGTCACCGCCGTGAGATTGGCACTGCTTGCGCGCCTCATCGAAGGAGCCTCCCTTGGCCACATTAAACTCGTAGCAGTTACGAGAGAAAGCCGCAAGTTCAATGTCAGCGGAAGCACCAGCCGGCGCACATCGGTCGTTGGAAAACTCTACAAAAAATCAATGTTATATGAGATTTCTTACTGAGAAAAATATTTGTACTTAGTGCTTGCAACAGATTTTTATCAGTAAAATGACAAAGGTATGTGAGGACCTTTTACATACAAGCAGAATTATTTCACTAGCGTGAAAATACATGAGTTATTTTCAATTTTAATGTAATTTAATCTGAATAACCTTATAGTGTCTATTGTTTAATAGTCTATTGTTAAATTTGCGCTTAAATTGTCACAAATAACATTAACATGCACTAAACGTTTCCTCTCTCACAACTGAAGTTCATAAGAAAATTGCATTAAGTATGTATTTTACACTGCATTACACAGAATGTTACCTACTAAATCTCTGTTTGGAAGCGGAAATTATTCGCTGGAGCGGCTAAGTTTATTATGTTTCAATATTGTCGCATGCACTACCGTAATGTGTATTTTAATAAGTTTACAGCAAAGTTTACTGTATTTAGTATTTTATTTAATCTGTATTCTACAGTCTATGTTATGTATAAATGAAAAACTTTTTTATATCTTTATGTTTGTTTTCTATTTGTAAACCATTTTCCTGTTTGTGATTAAATATTGCTAAAGCATTCTTAGTATGGCTTAGGTTTCTGAATAATAAATTTAAGTAAAAAAATCTGGAACGTATGGTTTCAGCTAGTATTTTACAAACAACTAAAGCCTCAATTATACGCCTTAACGTGATCATTCGTTTGACAAATACGTTTAAACATTTTGTACCACTACAATATAAATAAAAATGTCTAGCGGAGAGCTTCCCCAGCAAAGTGTAAACAGGGATTAATTAGTACTGAGCGGAGGTTGACTTGTGTTACGGTACACAGATTACGGGCTCATTAAAATAGACGTTGCCGAGTATCTTTCACCATTAAGAAATGGACTATACAAAGAGTTGGCGTGGTACTCAATATGCAACTATTCTCGGGGATTATAAATAATAACATATGTGCATATAATAACGACATGTAAAATTTAAGAGTTTATATCAACGTATACTGGTTCATCATATTACACACTAACATCTCGGTGTCCCCGCTGCTCGTTTGCCCCCTTTCTTATAAAAAAAAAAAACGGAACAGAGCTGGAGCATACGCAGACAACTTGAAAATTCACTATTTGTTTTTATTTGACACAGGAGCATGCACGGGCTTGACAGATCCTGTTTATTTAAAGTCAAAGCTAACTTACATGCGAGTAACGAGCGAAATGAACAGATAGATATTGTCACATATTACATGCATTTGTGACTTCATTAAAAGTTTATAAGCTCATAGAGTTCACGAGCGTTAGGTTAGTTATTTTATTATAATTCCGGAACACTGGAAGGCAGCTTTAGAAAATCAAGCTGAACGTTCAAATAATTTTGCATTATTTTACAATGTTCAATGAAAATATAGTTATAAATAAAAATTAATTTCCAAATATGTTTGTCCCATTACATTTATAAAGCAATGTACTTCGTTTACTGTAGTGGAAAGATTTTGTTAAATTCAGTACTCCTAGTTTGTTAGATAAAGATTTGAAGCTTAAAATATGTATAGTTAAATTTATATTAAGTTTAATAAAACTGCATTGTTATTCAAAAATTTTCAACTATTAACAAGACCTGTTTGTCACAATGGTTAGTTCCATATTTAGGTAACGTGTATTTTAACAATAATTCAAAAAACATATTATTGGAATCACGAATACAAATAAAAACCAATCAAATCCAACAAATGGAGCTGCGTAATTAATCCTGTTGTAGTGGAATTTAAAAACCTCGATGAAAGCGGAAAGCCGAATCAATTTGTATATGTTCGGGTAAAGGATTTACTTTTTACATTTTACACAAATAAATACTTAAATTGTATATAAAAAAACGTTTTGAAATAAAACAGTAACTATCTAAAAATAGGTTTAAAATCACCAATATTGTAAAAAACATCATCCAAAGATGTGTGTAGTTCACAGTTCACAGGCGACATTAAGTAAAAGTAAGTCCTTTATGTATTGAAAGACAAGTAACTCCCAGAACACAAAGGTAAAATACACGTGTCGCGCGAATCTGTATAGGAGTTCTCACTGCTGAAACACATGTTTAAAAACATACTGGCATCACTTTCTTTCTCTTTGAAAAAAACAGAGACGTCAATATGTTTTATACTTGCCTTTCACAAACTATGTTGAAGTTTGAAACTCAAGGTACATTTGTGTTATACCATTGTTATTCGATCATGACATTGCACTCTAGACTAGCTTCGATCTCATTTAGCATGCATTACATGGGAGTAGGGAATGTGAGTTTGTGGGGGCGTGGGATGGTGCTCCAAAATATATTTGCGACACTATAATGACATGCATGCGAATATTGGTCATACAAATTCTAGGAAACGTAATTCTGAAAACCAATATTCAGATATCCATCTTGTCAACGGATCGCCGTATCAAACGAGAATATATCTCTGTTTATTGCAACAGGTTTTCTCGTTTGAGAAACCGCTTCAAACCAGAAATAACGTGGAACCTTAGGTCAATTAATATTTTCTTGAACATATTATGAGTTTCAAATAATAAAAAAAAACTTAAGACGAAGACAATGGAATACGCATTTCGTCATTGAATTTTTTCTACAACATGCCATGTCCGTTTAACAATGGGTGAAGTGAACTTATTCACAACGGGGGCTTACCTTCAGTAGTGAAGACTTCGACTTCGCATAGAGACAGGGAACCTTCAACTCCTACGAGCTGTAAGAACACATGCTGGCCGATTAGTGGTCGGGCACATGTGAACGTTTTTGTCACTCCTTCATCTGTAACAAAATGTTGGATTTAGGAACAAAGTACAAAGGCAAGCGATAAATCTCCTTTGGTAATATAATTTATTAGCGTTGTTGTTTTTTCTAGACTAGTTTTATTACGTCATTTAGATCAAGTACTCGTATAAAAACATTGGTCTTAGTAACTATCCAATCCGATGTAAAAAAATCGACAATATTTATAAATTTACTGATCTTATATATTAACAACTTTTGATTTGGATCAGTTTTTGGAATAAAGCAGTTTTTATTTTATAAACATAGCAGATTTCTTAATTACTGCCGCTATACAGATTACTAGGAAGGATGTCATCCGTCTTCGCGTTCAGAAACTTAAGCACATTTTCTTTTCATTTCCGGCTCACACTTTCACATGAGGTATTTCAGCATATGTACATAACATGTTAGATATTCATCAATTACATTTGAGTGACTTACACATACATCATCATCATCATCACCAGCTCACTTTATGTCCCACCGAGGGGCTCGGAGCCTACCCTAAGGTTACCCATACATAATTAATATAAATATGACAAACACAAAATATTATGAGCCTTACCATAAAATACTTGAATATTGTTTCAAATACATTTCAGTTTAAACATACGTAGGTATGTACTTCACCACTTTTGTACTGTGACTCTAGCGCCCAGCATCGATTTATGGGAAATTGTAGTTACTAAAGCACCATTATTCATAGGCTTTCGAAATATGATCTTGATTAAAAAATAATAAAATATCACTTGTATAGCAGTGAGGTTAAGATACAGTATTATGTCAAATCTTTGTGTATTAAAATATTTTTAATGGCCTCGAATCTACTTCGTGGATTGAAAACGATTGAAGCCTGATTTAATCTGTCAAAGTTAAAAATTAATCTAGCCAACCTTTTAAGTAAATAACAATGTTTTTGATAGTAACATAGTGTTAGAAAATTAAAACGTACGCCCGTGCGCTTTAATTTCTCCAGCTTTCATTTATTCGTTGGAAGCACAAAGAGCTTCGACGTTCGATTCAAACGGTGATTTTTCCGACGCTTTTGATCGTGAATTTCCTTTGACTTTAAAAAGTATCAAAGCATAAAATGACAAAGGCCCATGCACGAATTTATTGGAAACGCACTGCACAGGGTGACGCTCGCTCGTGTTCACCTCGGCAAAGGCGCACAAGGCGAACGAAATATGTATTAACAACGATATTCCATATCTGATATTGTAAAATTCAACAATGTTATGTTACCTATAGTAATGACAAAAAAAATTAACTACGTTTAAATAATCCCAGCCAACTAATTAACATCGATGTCTTGATATTTTTCAAATATATATTTGTTACATTATCTTAAGTAAAATCGGTTCCATTTCTCAATCCAATTATTATTTCATTTATGCGAGGATTTGAAAGTTATTTTGACGTCGCTTCGAGGTGTACTCACAAGTTAATCTAAATCTTTGCGAATTCTTTGATAACTTGTATGTAAATTGAATTAAACTAAAGATTGTCGATATTATCTACGTTTTAGTCGTTCGAAATAAAATTAAAATCAGTAAATAGCATTAGATACTGATCCTATTAAAAAGAAACTTTTTAAAAGAAATTTATATGCACAGATTTTTTAAGTCCATGCTTATTCCATCTTAGTTTAAATGTCGTCCGCAAACTTGCAATCGTTCGTTGTGGTCGTAGTTCCCGATTAGTTAGGACTCTAATTTTAAGTATTTCGAACGACTAGGCCGAACGCCCAC
>NW_013524824.1:0-837 GCF_000836215.1 Papilio polytes
GAGCTACGGGGGCGCGGAGAGAATGCCAACGATTTATTACTAGCCAACTCGTTGCCTTACATTTATTTGTAGCAACCATTCCAATGTTAATTAAATGGAGAATAAACTACGTAACACGTAACCTATACTGGAATGATCGATTAACTACTTATGTGCTGTTTAGATAAATATTAGTATTATTTATTCCTAAACGATGTATTTAAGACTAGCTGTTCCCGTGCGGCTTCAACCGCATGAAATTTTAATTGTCAAATGTCAAAATTCAGATGCGTAAATGACAACCTTGCTTCCTTGATGTTGGCAGCAACTTATGGTCTCTTTTCCACATTTGGGGTTTTATCCAAAATATTTACCCCCAAAATTTAATGGCGTGAAGATATATAGCCTAAAGCGTGACGTAAGTGTAGGGCTTTTTATTAAATTAAGAATTATTCAAAAATATGCTGTAATTGCTGACATCTTAGGCAATAAAAAAGTGTGTGTTTACGCTTTATTATAATAGTATAGAGTATAGATAGAATATTTTTTTAAAATTCCGTGTTTTTAGATATACCCACTATTTAAGTGCTACAAAATATTTTAACACATCCCCTTTTGTGATACCAATTACGCGGATGACAAAACGTTTTCGTTTAGCCCTATTTAAAATGGCTCAACGAAATAGGTCACCCTTCTAAGTGTGAAAACAAGCGCGAATAAATTACGGTAATTTGTCGCTAAAAAATGAAAAAAAGTGTATTCTATGAAGGAAAAATGGAATTCCGACGGAAAAGCTACATTTTGAAAAGAGTCTTCTACGTCTTATTCATAAAATGTGCTTGGTCGAAATTAAGTTGT
>NW_013524825.1:0-527 GCF_000836215.1 Papilio polytes
GTATGGAAATCTATATCACTCGGTTTCCCAAAGTAGTGTCAAAATCACTATCAATACTAATTATTTAGTTAAAGAATGTGGAAGTATAGACTTTATTAGTAAAGTTTAAGAAACCGAGATTTTTTATAGGATGTACTAGTACTTGTGTAATTAGTACATAATTTAATACTAAAGCTGAAAGACTCGAAATTAAATTGTATCCAGAATTGAGTTTTTATTTAAAATTAAAAATGATATTCCATATCGTATCAGTATATCGTGAAAGGCTATTTGTTTTAAGCGCCATTAGGTTGAATATTCAAGAGAGCGGTTTTCATTTGAAGAAAAAAATAAAACATTGAAGCAAATCCTGTAAATTATTTCAATTGCAAGATTTTAAGACCGGTTCTATATTAACTATAATTCTGCATACTTTAAATTTTAATAACGCTGTTACTGTCGAAAAAAATCGTTTATTCTGAATATATAATATATTTTAGTCAATATCGCCTAAAATGGCGGTTGAAACAAATTGCCTTTCACCCGTC
>NW_013524826.1:0-850 GCF_000836215.1 Papilio polytes
TCGCCCCGCACCCCCCGCTACATAATGATAATAATATGTGGAATGGGAACATGCATGTATTTTTTTTCTTTTTCTAAACATTCTACTTGTTATGAAATAACCAGAAAAAAAATTGACGCCAAAATATTCAACCATTGAGCTAAAAATAATAAAATAAAATTACGACCATTTTCGAGCGACTAAAACGCGACCGGAGTTGTCATGAGACAATTGACGTCAATCATCTCATGATAACATACGCTCAGATGTCACTTCGACGTAAAAAACAACAAAGCTTCTCAAGGTCAAAAAGTCAAAAATCGATTCCTTTTTATTATTCCTGGTACAAGTAAGTGGTAATTAATAATTCTATTCATTAATTTTTTATTTTAAATTTGGTTTTGATATCGCGTTTACAATAAAATACTTCAAGAGTGTATTTCTATATAAACTAACGTAAATGAACTGTGTATTGTCAACACAGCGACGCCATATTAGATAAGCCACTTGCTTCCACCAATGGTGTGCGTTTTAGAACTTAGCGAAGGAATTTGAAAAAAGACACTTTTTAATGACTAAATTTTTTAATCACATTATATTAAAAAAAATCTTTGCAGGACTGTTGTTATAGTAAAAAAAGTATACTTTAAAAAAGTTTGGTACAATTTGGCGTCATATGCATATTGGATATTTAGAGGTTGGAGGTATTAAGTGTCTCAGAACATAGGAAGAACAAGGAGCTACACGGTAGGTTCCATCGGGCCTTAAATGTGGACCAATTCTCCTCCCTGGCTTGGCAACGCTTCAGTAACCTCTTTGGGGAGACTGAAGGTTTTGTTTTTGCAATTGGACGAGGTCATCGTAACGAATA
>NW_013524827.1:0-383 GCF_000836215.1 Papilio polytes
CAACAGATATCGTCACCGATCGCGGCCGACAGTTTGAGTCTTCCCTCTTTCAATACTTAGGCAAACTGATCGGATTCAAACACCGCAGGACAACCGCATACCACCCTGCTTGTAATGGCCTCGTGGAACGTTTCCACCGCCAGCTCAAGGCAGCCATCATGTGCCACACCGACAGCAGTTGGGTGGACACATTACCCCTCATCCTCTTAGGTATCAGGTCTTCATACAGGCCCGACCTAAAATCTTCTTCGGCCGCGTTAGTCTACGGGGAGCCGTTACGTTTGCCTGGAGAATTCTTTCATGCAACGGTTCCCCAATCCACTGACGTCTCGGACTTCATGACCCGACTCCACAAATTTGTCTCAAAACTGGAACCTTCTCCA
>NW_013524827.1:398-549 GCF_000836215.1 Papilio polytes
AGCATCGTCGACTCACGTCTTTCTCAGAGACGATTCTGTGCGTGCAGCCTTACAGCCTCCTTATACAGGACCCTTCGAGGTACTCGAGCGGGGCCATAAGACTTTTAAAATTTTGGTGAAGGGCAAATCTGTCACGGTGTCGATAGACCGA
>NW_013524828.1:0-4172 GCF_000836215.1 Papilio polytes
AATGCATCATCATGCATTTAAAAGTTTAATACTTCAATATAGTACAATCACGGTAATCCGCAGTGTTACACTTTCTCCCCCTCGTTGGGGATGTTTTATATAGTAAAGCCCTGTTTTATATTATTACATTACAATACAGGGCTAGGCTACAACTGGAACAATGTACACCGTATGTACGAGTATGTGTTGAGTGGGTTTACATTTTCATATAACTGGACTGGAATAATGTAAACAGTGCCATAAATACATTACACTATGTTACATATGTTTGTCCCTGGTATGTTTTTAAATTATTAGTCAGATTGCGATGAAACTTTAAGAACATTCAAAGATCGTTAGCAGGTTTCTAGTGATTTTGTTTTTATTACTTCATTTTGATAACTTTGATTTTTCTATTGCAATGAATGAAAGGATCACTTAGTATGTATTATATTTAAAAAGATTTTTTTTTGAAATATCCAAGTATTATCAAAATAAATATACCTTACCTTTATTATCTTCTTCTTTGGCAAGTTCAACAACTAAAGCTTTGTACTGGTCACTTAAAAGGAATGAGGAATAATATTTTTCTTGTATCGTATCCACTACGGTTTCCTGTACCTCGTAGAATACTTCTGGCCCTTTATCACCTAATAGGAAAGCCTCCATTCTTTTTCTGGTATCCTACAAATTAGATTTTATAAGAAAAAAAAAATCATAATAATATTATAAATGCGAAAGTTTAGATGGATGGATGTTTGTTAGAGTTTGTAGCCTAAACGGCTAAATAAATCTCAATGAAATTTGACATAGATGTAGAGTATAGTCTGGAAGAACATATTTTGTGTTTTTGTTATTTCACACGGACGGAATTGCAGGCGAAAGCTAGTATACTATAATACAAAACCTAAGGCGATTTTAATAAAAGATGATTCAATTTTTTATTAGTTATTATGTAGTTTTAATCTTAGACAAGAGTTAATAATAGGAATGTGGTGCAAATACTTGTTATATTTGCATTAATAGGCGATTTATGAAATCTTATCCGTTAAATCTTGATATGGAAATGTTCTCAAGAATATTTGAATAACATAGAATTTGTAATATTACTAAATCAAGTTATATAGCTGGGAAATTATAGTTGTTGTTATGTAAAAATAAAAAATCATCGCAAATTAATCGAGACTATTTCAAAGTTTGTAGCATAAACTGGATCTATTCTAATTACATTTTTTATAACAATGGACAAAGCTTCTCCAATCTTACTAATGCGAAAGTTTAGATGGATGGATGAATGGATGTTTGTTAGACTTTGTAGCCTAAACGGCTGAACATTCGATTAAAATTAGTTTTTTTTTGTTATTTAGTTTTTAGTACATATTTGTTTTTTTAATCCCATGCGGACGGAGTCGCGGGTGAAAGCTAGTACAGTTATAAATGACTAATTGATTGTATTTCAGTACACTATATTACTTCTTACTAATATTATAAATGCAAAAGTTAAGATGTATGGATGAATGTTTGTTAGAGTTTGTAGACTGAATGGATCTGGGTGAAATTTTCACAGGCTACTTGATTTTGTTTTTTTTTTACTTCCAGGCGAATAGAGTCGCGGGCGAACGCTAGTTTTAACATAATTCAATGGTTTATTAAAGGCGAAGACATTGTATCTTATAACCATTAAAAATCTTACCTTATCAACTTTAATTTCCGCACTAGGTGACCTAATATAAGTGTAAAATATCTCAGCTCCCAACTGATGCCAGCTGCTTCTAGCACTGTGCCGCAGCTCCTCCACCGCAGACCAGAACCCGACCAGCCCTTGAGAGCACATCGTCTCCAGGAACATAGACAGATGTCTGCGACCTGTCACACTCTCCATCACCTTGTGTAATGGGAGGGTCTGAAATGCAGACATATATTAAATCACTTATAATGCACAATTAATTACTGAAGACATGTTGGAAAGGAACAAAAATTATAAGATGACAACATCAAAGAAGCAAGGTTACCATGGTAACAGTAATTGTTCCAATGTCAAACTCATAGGCCTTCATTGTCATTTGTTATTGGGCATTTGAATTTTGACATTTGTAATTGAAAATTACATAAATATAAACAATAAAATAAGTTTTTATAATTTCATGTGGATGAAGCTGCACGAAAACAGCTAGTACATGCTATAATTGAGAAAATTTAGATGGATAGATGTTTGTGACTATCTCCAAAATGGCTTATCCATTTAATCCGATGTAGGGCACAGATGTAGAACATAATCTTATTAAGTGTTTTTTATTCCGCAAATGAAATCATGGTCAAATTTGAATAATTATGATTAGTATTTGAATAATGACCTGGACAGTAGCATAAAATTTGCTATTCTAGATTAAATATTGCAATATATTACAACAGTAACTACGCAGATTACGCGAGTCACTTCATTCAATTGTTAATATCAATAATTCAAGATTATAGCCGATATCTGTAATTTACAAGTTCGGTAAGGTCCTGACACACCTTTGCCTTGTTAATTTTTTGTTACTTTCACATACCTTACTATCAGATTCAACAGCGGGGAAAGCACCGTCCCAGCCAAGTTTCTTCAAGGCTTTTTCACATTCAACTTTAGCTATAGTCAGTTGGTTAATATATCTCTTGATATTCTTAGCTTCGGCCAGTTGTTGGCGGCTGATATTGTGCTGTGTGCTGCTTTTCTCAATTATATCCACATCTATACCTTTAGCACGTTTCATGTTTTGTAATGTAGTTGCTTGCATTATTTGTGTAACAATATCGTAACTGTAACATTTTTAATAAATTAAAATGGTTTTATTTCATGACATGATTTTTAAGCTATTTGAGCCTCTATCAACCAGTGCTGGGACAGGCCCGTAATAAAGTTAATCTTATATTATTGAGTACCAAAAAACGTTAGTCAGTAGTATACAACTACCATAATTATTTTTTATTTTTCTGTAGTTTGCGCAACTCACTGCTACCAAATTGGTTGCCTATACTAATATTATAAAGGGGAAAGATTTGTATTTTTGTACGTATTTGATTCACGTACAATTTACTAGGTCGATTTTAAAAAATATTTCACCATTAGCAAGGTAATTTATCTGTAAGTAATATAGGCTATAATTTTTATTATTTATTAATTTCACGCATACGTAATCACGAGAAACAGCTAGTATGTAAGAGGTGGAGTTTGTCTTTTTGCAAGAAACAACACAATTTTCTATAACTAGAGAACTGCGGGTTTCCGCGGCTGTACTTATCAGCAAAGTTTTTTAATCAGGTGGATTTAATTACATAGCAATTACATGCAATGAGTTATGTATATGTTTACATACCGTAACCGTTTCAGTGTGTCAACATTATTGCAACTGTTTATAAGTCTTATATAATCTTCAAATGTTTTTGCATACTCGTGTGTCCTCACATGCATTGCGTCTACTTCTTTCTGTGCCTCCAAATACTGTATTATCTTCTGATTTATGTAATCAGGCTCTGTGACTAGATTTATAGCTGGTTGCAAAACTGAAACATAAAAAAAATAAAGTAAATTCAAATAAACCACTACTATTAATTAAATAATGTCATTCATATAATGCATTTAATTTTCATTTTAGATTTTTTATGTAAAACTGCAGATCTTACATGAAAATACATTAAATCATGATTTCTAAAAGGAAAGATTTATATTTTTGTTTGTGTTGAAATAACTCAAAATCTACTGGGCACAATTAAAAAATTCTTACACCATAAAAAAGCTATGTTATCACTGAGTAACATAGGGCATATTTTTATTATTTTTTAATTGCACTGGGACAAAGTCATGAGCAATAGCTAATAATTAAATACAAAAGATCTTGTACATACTTTTGCAAGCCAATATTTCTCTGAGAAGGTGTGATACTGGTGTTAAGGAGTAGCATCGAGGCATTAGGAACATTATGATCAATTCGCTTATCTGACGCAGGTAATGCAATTCCATCTCACAGGACATCAAATGCGGTGCCAGGGCAAATACGGGAGGTTGGTTCAGTTCTATACTGCAAATAATTAATTAATAAATTACTATACATTTAAAAATAATGTTTAAGGCCTTTCCCATCAAATTGTAAATTGTCTATTGACAATTGAACATGTAAAATATGTGATAGAAATATAGAATTTCATTCATGTAT
>NW_013524829.1:0-1592 GCF_000836215.1 Papilio polytes
GGCAGCGGACCGCACGTTGACCTCGCCGTCTCCGATATCAAGCTCACTGTCTCGCCCGGTCAGTGCACCATACACACACACACACACATACAACCCTTATAACAAAATCAACTTTATCTATATTGAATAACTTTTTATCGCGACTCCGTCCGCATGGAATTAAAAAAACAAAAGTGCCGAACATGCCAATTTTCATCCAGATCCGTTAAACCGTTTAGGCTTCAAACTCTATCAGACATCCATCCATCTAATCTTTTGCATTCATAATCAATTTTTTATTCATAATTAATATTTATTACGTCCGTGTAATGACAAAATTGTAAAAATATGTTACACAGTGATAACGTAACTTCTGAGTTAATTCAGTTCATACAAAAATACAAATCTTTCTTCTATAATATTATTATACATTTTTCTACAAAGCAATAATGATTATATTTAGAGCTTTTTTTACAATTATGTTATTGTTGTTTGGCTACATAAAACATTTTAGTCAATTATTTTTTTGCAGATATAATCGGTCTACTGAACCGAGTGCTGGCCACGATGACGAGCAGCGAGGAAGACAACGTGGAGGAGGACGACAAAGCCATTATATACGACAACCTGTGGGCCATACAACCATTCAGACCTAACTCATACTGGTTCTTGAAAACTGGTAAACTTTACAGTTTTTTATTTATTATATTTATTCAAAACGCAATGTTACAGTTCACATATAATTTTACATAATGATTTTAAACTTGTATAAAATGTTGATTCAACTGTTTATTAAATTATCTTACTCTCAAATTTTTTAGTATCGTGTAAAATTATACATAAATAATATAACTTGGATTATTATGATAACTTCGGTGAACTCACAATCATCAAATTCCAGTTGAACTGTTCATTAACGTTTTTCCTACACACGTAGTAACTGAAAAGTGAAACTGTTGAGTTAAAACTATTAGAACTGACCATATATAGCTTTAGGCGTTTCGCTGCTAATTAGCTTCCTTTAAAAAATATGGTATATACAGTGTTGTGTTTATTGATCAGAGGAGGCAGAAGAGGCGATCAACTTGGAATCCGAGATGGCGCTGGAGCAGGAGCGTCCTCCGACGGGGGAGATCTGCTTGCTGTCCAGCCCCTCCATCGTGGTGTCACTGGAGATGGACATCGGCAACGAGACGATACCGGTGCTCGTGATGCAAGCCTCGCTCACCGCGCAGCTCAGGGATTGGAGCTCTGATGTCAGTTACACTTACTGTCGTATTCGCATGAGCAAAGTGGGCTAAAATCTCAACTTACATGGACATTCGAAACGTCAGTTGCAAATGTCTATGTAAAATGAAATTTTAGCCCACTGTGCTCCGCTCAGCTTGTCTCAAATTTCGTGACCGCGGCTTTAGGGTTAATAATTGAGCATTAATGCTTGTCTCTCAAATTACTTTAAGATTGAGACTGAGTTGTTTGTGTACTTTACAAGCTTTATGACATGTTTTCCAAAATAATAAAAAGTATAATAGTAAAATTCACTTTTACTGATTATTAATAGTGTACATTATTAAGTGTTATATATTTTTAATGTTTGTGTCCATCAGCTGTAC
>NW_013524830.1:0-2265 GCF_000836215.1 Papilio polytes
ATACCGACGAATTGAATACCTCCTTCTTTTGGGAAGTCGGTCAAAAATCGATTCCATTGGCAATGTATACAAACATGCAACTCTGAATGGGGTAGATATATTTAATAATGTAATTACATGCACAATTTGTGATATATTTATTACCTTGATTATTAAATTGTATTTTATTTTCCTTTTTAAATATTGACATACAAGTTCAAAAGGGAAGAAGTTACAAGAAATTTAACATATTAAATTGTTTCCAGGGTGAAAGTACGAGATACGTGTTGTACGGACTAAGCGCGTACCGTATTCAGCAAGATGGCGCCCCTTGCGCTTACGTCAATGTTCCCGCCTTTTACAGCTGGATAGGCGAGCGCATGGCTGAAGAAGGCTTTAAATCTGACTCATATACTTACGTACCATAAGTGTAATAATCATGTTGAAATAAAAGAAAGAATACATGAATAGTTTTATTTATACCCATAATTTTAAAACATAACTACACCAGCTGTCGCCCGCGACTCCGTCCGTGTGGACTAAGGAAAAAACAAAAGTGAGCAGCCTATGTGTTCTTCCAGACTATCCTCTATCTATACCAAATTTCATCGTAATCCGTTCAGCCGTTTTGGCTACAAACTCTAACAAACATCCATCCATCCATCTAAACGTTTGCATTTACATGTAATATTAGTGTGATATATTATAACACGCGCTGTCGTCCGCAAACTTCTTTAGCGTGGAAATAAACTCTCGTCATCCAGCCGTTCTGGATACCAGCGGATTGACACTGCATCTTGTTTGTCTGAAAAAAAATTAGATTTCGGAATTATTTCCTGTAGTCGTTGCTCAAAATTGTTTTTTTGTCAATAATCTACCATTGTCAATTTCCGATTATTACCTGACTATTAGCCTGAGCTTGTCGGTCAATATCAAAATATGTAAATATATTTTGTCAAGCTCTTGACTTGACCACAACTACATATGTGACCTTCCCCTGGCGCCAAAGCCGGATCCGCCCTTATTCTATACTACCGTACCGAACTACCATAACGATGATACTGAGGCTGGAGGCTTCTATAGATTCCAACGCTATCTCAGTGTTGCCCGGACGGACCGACGTAACCTTGACAAGGCCACGCACGCTTATCCCCTCCCAATCTTGTTTGTATCACTTAATATAGAACTCTCATTGCTAATGGACGAGTGTTATTGATACGCTACAAAATAGTGAATATTTTTTTGTATTTAATAAGATTAAATCATGAGGTATGTATCACTTGTTTTGTTGTAGAAATATTTTTAATTTCGACGAATTGGTTGACCATCTATACTATTATAATAAAGCGTAAACACACAATTCTTTGATGCGTAAGATGTCAGCAATTACAGCATATTTTTGAATAAGTCTTTTTTTAATAAAAAGCCCTACACTTACGTCACACTTTAGGCTATATATTTTCACGCCATAAAACTTAGGGGGTAAACATTTTGAATATAAACCCTAATGTGGGAAAGAGACCATAAGTTGCTGCCAACATCAAGGAAACAAGATTGCTAAGGTTTGTGTCATGACATTTGCTATTGATAATTTGACAAATGTAAACAATGAAATAAAATTTTCATAATTTCTTGCGAATGAAGTCGCACGGGAACAGCTAGTTTATAATAATTATTTATCTTTCTCTTACCGCATTAATTTAACTCTGACCCCATTTATGATAACTAGTATATATTATTCTTAACAAAACAATAATAAATTACGAAATTAGACTATGTATCACAGTAACTATGTTTATAGTGGAAAGATATAGCGTTCGCCCGCGACTCCGTCCGCGTGGAATTCATAAAAAACAAAAGTGAATAGCCTATGTGTTCTTCTAGACTATCTTCTACGTTTATGCTAAATTTCATCGAGATTCGTTCAGCCGTTTAGGCTACAAACTCTAACAAACATCCATCCATCTAAACTTTCGATTATAATATTAAGAAAGATATATTGAAAGTAACGTCTGAAAAAAGTCATATGTCTCTAGAAACGCTAATTTCTACACATAGAATGTAATTAAATTAGCGAGATGAGTGTAAATGTATGTTCTTATTGTTTCAGATGGTCCGTAATATTAGTATTGGTTTTAATCTCCTATGTTACAAATGTACAAGGTAAACAGTCTATGGTTACAAGCAGTTACAAGACATAATTAAAGCTCATGCTTTTGTGCATTTAATAATACTATGGGCGTCACAGCCATGTTATGCTTTAATAAAATATATTAGACTTCTTTA
>NW_013524831.1:0-1472 GCF_000836215.1 Papilio polytes
AACTTCGTAAAAACATCACTTCTCGCTTGTCAATATTCTCGGCAGCTTTATTTACAAAGTAGAAACTTTTCTACAAAAGTACTAGAGTTAAGTTGTTACAAATGTCATTAAGTAATAGTACATTCACTTAATATTGGTTATATTGAACGCTCTTGTTTCCTCAACATCTACAACATGTCATTAATAATGTATAGATAGATAAAGCGAGTTGATTCAGCTCTCGTCCCCTGACTGCAATAAATCGTGCGGCGAATGCGACTGCACACACCGCGCTACTCAACTTCATTATTTATTAACCTGACGCTGCGTGTTTTTGCCATATATAAAATACTTGTATTAAAACAAATCGACAACGAACCAAAACGTAAAACAAGTTCTATCAAACAGTCAATTTTCTCTATTTATTGTTGCGTCTTCACATTCTTTTAGCATTGGTGTAACTGATTTTATGTGTAACTAGCTGTTGTTCGTGACTTCTGCCGCGTGAAGTTGAAAAATAATAAAAACACCCTACATCACTCAGTGTTAACGTAGCTTTTTAATAGTAAAAGAAATTTTAAATAAATAAGGTAGTTTTTGAGTTATTTCAATACATACAAAAATACAAATCTTTTATCTTTATAACATTAGTATAAATATAGGTTATTTTTTTTACAAGCGCTAGTGTTTGTTGTAAAAAAAAAAACATATCTAGATATATGTGTATATGGTAACAAGAACTAAGCAGAGAGCCTTCTTAAGCGTCGGGTGTCTTGCATAATGAAGGTATTATCGCCGGAGCCTCAACCGAAGGAATTGTAATTTAAAATGGTCGATGGATCGGAAGAGAGTGTGAACAAGGAGTGCCACAAGTGAGCACACGTAAGACGCGTTCATGACTAACAATAAGGTTTCAAATTAAATTTTACACTGTTATAAAATTCAACCAAAGTAGAAGCATCTTAACTAAGATGTAGAGATGTAGTTAATTGTATATTGTCTTCTTTTTTAACAAAAACGGAGTATTTGGACATTTGAGGAATATAAAATAACTCTATTTAAAATAAGCATATTCTGTATTTCATGATAAGCGATCAACATTACTTATATTTTAAAGATGAATTATTGGAATTTCTATGTAAGGAATAAACCAAGAGGTTAATTTTGAAATTCCTTAGCCATTAGAAAGTTACGATATACAGAATAAGGCTATACTCATTAAGTTTAAGATTTTTTTTTTAAATTCCGTACAGACGAAGTCGTGAGCGATATCTAGTAATAAATAAAATTAATCTAGTATAGGGATTTATCTATTCTAAGTTTTATAAGACAAAAATGTTAACTATTGTCACTAGATAGTGTATGTGAACCACATTCACGAAAATATTGAACAATTTTAGTGATAAACCAAATACTTACTATATTATATCAATAGTAGAAACATATTTATTCATCATGTTATATTTTATGCAGACACAGCCCTGGGGGGGGGG
>NW_013524832.1:0-1314 GCF_000836215.1 Papilio polytes
ACCAGATGTAAAAACATCACTTCTCGCTTGTCAAAATTCTCGGCAGCTTTATTTACAAAGTAGAAACTTTTCTACAAAAGTACTAGAGTTAAGTTGTTACGAATGTCATTAAGTAATGGTAAATTCACTTAATATTGGTTATATCGAACGCTCTTGTTTCCTCAATATCTACAACATGTCATTAATAATGTATAGATAGATAAAGCGAGTTGATTCAGCTCTCGTCCCCTGACTGCAATAAATCGTGCGGCGAATGCGACTGCACACACCGCGCTACTCAACTTCATTATTTATTAACCTGACGCTGCGTGTTTTTGTCATATATAAAATACTTGTATTAAAACAAATCGACAACGAACCAAAACATAAAACAAGTTCTATCCAACAGGCAGTTTTCTCTATTTATTGTTGCGTCTTCACATTCTTTCAGCATTGGTGTAACAAATTTTATGTGTAACTAGTTGTTGCTCGCGACTTCTGCCGCGTGAAATTGAAAAATAATAAAAACACCCTATATCACTCAGTGTTAACGTAGCTTTTTAATGGCAAAAGAAATAAATAAAATAAAAATCTTTAATCTTTATAACATTAGTATAGATATAGGTTATTTTTTCTTACAACAAACACTAGATATGTGTAGATGGTAACAAGAAGTAAGTAGAGAGCCTTCTTAAGCGTCGGGTGTCTTGCATAATGAAGGTATTATCGCCGGAGCCTAAAGCGAAGGAATTGTAATTTAAAATGGTCGATGGATCGGAAGAGAGTGTGAACAAGGAGTGCCACAAGTGAGCACACGTAAGACGCGTTCATGACTAACAATAAGGTCTCAAATTAAATTTTTCACTGTCAGAAAATTCAAAGTAGAAGCATGTTGGTAGAGACGTAGTTAATTGTATATTGTTTTCTTTATAAAAAAAAGAAACTGAGAATTGAGATATTTGAGGAATACAAAATAACTGTATTTAAGATTTTTATTCTTAGAATTTTTTTTATTCGCCGAATGTTAATTGTCTCAATATTGCTTATAATTTAAAGAGAAAAGATTTGTATTTATATAAAATGAATAAACTCAAAAACTACGAGGCTAATTTCGAAAATCCTATTGCTATAAAACTATCTGGTTTCATGACTTCTTGTCCTTTCTCATTTTCATATTTCAAAATAGTCAACAATCGTCACTAGATATTTGTGTATCCGAACCACATTCACGAAGCTTTGGAACAAAGATTAGCGATAAACCAAATACTACTATCAATAGTAGAAACGTATTTGTTCATCATGTTATATTTTATGCAGACACATCCCGGGGGGGGG
>NW_013524833.1:0-591 GCF_000836215.1 Papilio polytes
TAAGACCACCGATAGGCCAGTAAGTTTCACGCAATGAACTTAATAATAAACGAGGGCCGGCATGCATCAGTTTTACATGCGTATATTCAAAAAGTAATTTTGTTAAACGATGAGTGGACTGTAATAAAACTGGATGTTTCTTTTCATAAGAAAACAATGAATCATTTAAACGACCGCCAACTCGCATTAAATTGTTATCATCTAAAAATGGATTAAATTTTAAAAGTTTATTTTTTGCAGGCAGGCGTTTATTACGCAATAAAATATCATATTCATCAAATGACTCGACTTGCGATAGTTTTAACAAGATATTTAAAGAACTTTGAAGTTCGACATTATTCAAAAATGGTGTTGATGGACGCTGTTTTTTACAAATGTTAATAAATCTTAATACATAGGCCATAGTGCGCTGTAATTTGACAAAATTAGAAAAACGTTCAAAATTAATTAAAGTAGCTTTAGGATTAGAAGTAATTAAGGAAATTTCGGTGCGCGTTTCAGGTAATCGCTCATTTGGCGTCACATTTTTTGGCCAAGAAGAAATTTCTTTCGTTAAAAACTGAGGGCCTGACCACCACATATCGAGATCGA
>NW_013524834.1:0-1384 GCF_000836215.1 Papilio polytes
AAAAAATGCAGAGGGAACTGACGTCCCTCCGCAAGGCCAGAGGATCTAGCCTAGATAGCCTAGATTGCACTAGCTTTCGCCCATGACTCCGTCCGTCGTCCGTCCGAATTTAAAAAAAAACAAAAGTGAGTAGCCTATGTGTTCTTCCAGATTATTCTTTACGTCTATGCCAAATTTCATCGAGATCTGTCCAGTCATTTAGACTACAAACTCTAACAAACATCCACCCATCCATTCATTCATCTAAACTTTTGCATTTATGATATTAGTAAGAAGTAAGATTAAGAAAACAATGTTATTGAATTTCACAAATGTTTTTCCAAAAAACCGAGGTATTTTTTAAACTCCCACATTTTTTATATTTCATTTATTTTATTCACAACATTGCGTTTTCGTAATTACGTATTTGCATTTTTATGGTTGTAAATTATTATAAACTTTTATAAATAGCGGTTCATATATCAAAAATTAAACTTGTTATTAAATTAACTTTGATAAATACATCCTTAATTAATTTGTCTGTACACACGATTACTAACTTTCCCCACACTTGCAATTACATGCTCTTAATTAACACCATTCGTTGCATTTACTCCAACGTAGAACTCAATTTAAATCGAAATTAAATTGAATTGAAAGGAACACTTTAATTAAAAATATTAGAGTTACTGCCGTACTCAGAGTTATTTCAGACTAGCTTTCGCCCGCGACTCGGTCCGCGTGTAATTAAAAAAACAAAAGAAAGTAGCCTATGTGTTTTTCCAGCTTAGGCTAACTTTAACAAACATCCATTCATTCATCCATCTAAACGTTCGCATTTGTAATATTAGTATGATTATTATTCAAACTATGCTTTAGGTTATATAATATCAGATACTAGTTTTTACCCAAGATCAGTCCGCGTGGAACTAAAAAAAACAAAAGAAGAAGCCTACGTGGTCTTCCAAACTATCCTCTACACCTATGTCAGATTTCGTGGAAGTCCGTTCAGCAGTTTAGATGGCAAACTGAAACAAGCATCCATCCAGCCATCTAAACTTTCGCATTTATAACAGTAAAAAGTAAAATAGTAAGATATATCTAAGTTATTTGGCATGTTATAAAATTAAGCTTGTTTGCGGGCTACGGTTTGGCGAACGGCCAGGTTTTTGGCGCATGTGTCACACGTTATGGCTCTCCCTTTGTGAAAACAATACCTTACTAAAAATGCTACATATAAAATATTGGTTTTAACGTGAACTGAGTTCTCTATAAAATATACTTATTATGCAGATCTCACTGGAAAAATGATTTATTTTAATTTGATAAACCAACTTTTTCGTTTTAAAATGTTAATAGTGTAACAAATAGAGACCAGTAGTTTTTACGTACAAAACTAGATGGC
>NW_013524835.1:0-733 GCF_000836215.1 Papilio polytes
TCTAGACCAATAGCCGGTAACGTCCGGCTCCAAAGGTGCATGTGGCTCTTTGCCTCATTAATTAAAGTTCTGACACAGACACTTGGCAAGATTCAAGCACATTTTCCGCATTAATAAATACTAGCTGTTAGCTCACGACTTCGTCTACGTGGCATTTAAAAAAAACCCTATGTTACTGATAATGTAGGTTTTTAATGGTTTTGATATCTGCCTAGAAGTTTTTGAGTTATTCCAATAATACAAAAATCCAAATTAATTATCTTTATAACATGTCAGCTACCCTCCAATGAAAGTCCCGTCCAAATTGGTTTAGTCTTTTCATAGATTACCCGGAACAAAGGACAATATAAACAAACTACTAAAAATTCGATTTTCGTTATCAGCAACGCAAGGATCTTAGAAAAATTTCAAGATATAAATATAATTTTATTTTCGTATTTTTTAATTACAGGTTTAACGATTTACTGGGCCGGGAAGTGATACAGCAGAAACGTAACGCGGAACAAACATTAGGCTACCAGCCGCTCACAGCAACTACCAAATATAAGGTATATTTTTGCGTCGGAGGTGATTTTGTAAACTAACAGAACTTCGTACCAAGTTTATTAGTAGATAAAATTGTAAAGATATTTAAAAAATTAAAGGGGATATTTTTTTTAGGTACCAAAGAAGAGCCAATTTTCGTTGAAGCGCAAGAAGAGCCGCGAGGAGTTGGATCTGGGCGAGCTGGTCT
>NW_013524836.1:0-898 GCF_000836215.1 Papilio polytes
CCCGCGGCACCGTCAACGTCAACGGCACCCTCAGCTACGCTTGTCAGGATCCCTGGCTCTTTGTAGGCAAGTTCATGTTGAAAACCAGAAAAAAACAAAGACAAATGATCTTTTTTTAGTTGATATGATTGATCCTAATGTTAGGATCAATCGAATACTTGATCTACTGATCGTCTTCGCGAACGCTGCGGTGATAAATTGTGAGTAAAATTCAACTAATAACACTTTTACACACCGGTAGGTTCCGTACGTCAAAACATTCTATTCGGTCAACCTTTTCAAAAATCCCGATACATGGAGGTTTGCAAAGTGTGCGCATTAGAAAGGGACATATCGCTCTTTCCTCACGGTGACAAGACTGTAGTCGGCGAACGAGGAGTATCGTTGAGTGGTGGACAAAGAGCTAGGATCAATTTAGCTAGAGCAGTTTACAAAGAGGTACTTAAAATTATAAATGTAGAACACTATGTTTTTTATGAAATTCTTGGAAACACTAATGTTACCGACAATTTCAGGCTGACATATATTTATTAGACGACCCACTATCTGCAGTGGATACTCAAGTTGCGAGGCATATTTTTGAAAAGTGCATTAAGAGGTAACTGAGTACTGAATTCTACAGAATTAATTTCACTTCATGCTTATAATGTACCGGTAATGAAAATAGTTTACTCCTAGGTATCTGGCAAGTAAAACGGTCGTACTGGTCACACATCAAATACAATTTATAAAATCCGTCGATCAAATTATAATAATGGATAAAGGCAAAATTCTCGCAGAAGGTGGTTTTGAAGATTTGAACGTAAATTTTTTACTAAATAAAACTATTTTCACATCTAACATAGATGGCATCCACCACTAGGATTTATTAGTGGTTTACGACAAATCTTTAACTTAA
>NW_013524837.1:0-799 GCF_000836215.1 Papilio polytes
GTATTAGCTGTTGGTCTTCCATGAAAATAAATAAATAAATAAATAACGCGATATGCGATTATCGATTTTCGAGTTTCGAATTTTCGATAAGCGATACGCGATATGCGCTATGCGCTATGCACTACGCGCTATGCGCTATGCGCTATGCGCTATGTGCATAACGCGATATGCGATTTTCGATTTTCGAGTTTCGAATTTTCAAAAAGCGATACGCGATATGCGCCATGCTCTACGCACTACGCGCTATGCGCTATGCGCTACGCGCTATGCGCTATGTGCATAACGCCATATGTGATTTTCGATTTTCTAGTTTCGAGTTTTCGATAAGCGATACGCGATATGCGCTATGCGCTATGAGCTATGCGCTATGCACTACGCGCTATGCGCTATGCGCTATGTGCATAACGCGATATGCGATTTTCGAGTTTCGAGTTTCGAGTTTTCGATAAGCGTTACGCGATATGCGCTATGCGTTATGCGTTATGCGCTAAGCGCTATGCGCTATGCGCTATGTGCATAACGCGATATGCGATTTTCGATTTTCGAGTTTTCGATAAGCGATACACGTTATGCGCTATGCACTACGCGCTATGCGCTATGTGCATAACGCGATATGCGATTTTCGATTTGTGAGTTTCGAGTTTTCGATAAGCGTTACGCGATATGCGCTATGCGATATGCGCTATGCGCTATGCACTACGTGCTATTCGCTATGTGCATAACGCGATATGCGATTTTCGATTTTCGAGTTTCGAGTTTTCGATAAGCGATACGCGTTATGCGCTATGCGTTATGCGCT
>NW_013524837.1:827-1030 GCF_000836215.1 Papilio polytes
TTATGCGCTATGCGCTATGCGCTATGCGCTATGCGCTATGCATTACGCGCTATGCGCTATGTGCATAACGCGATATGCGATTTTCGAGTTTTCGATAAGCGATATGCGTTATGCGCTATGCGCTATGCGCTATTTACATAACGCGATATGCGATTATCGATTTTCGATTTTCGAGTTTCGAGTTTTCGATAAGCGTTATGCGA
>NW_013524838.1:0-1325 GCF_000836215.1 Papilio polytes
TATAATGATTAAATCCATTGAGAATACATAATTATAATGATTAAATACATAATGAATACATAATAATAATGATTAAATAGATAATTGTAATGTTAGAATACACCATGAAACGTATCTAAATCGTATCGTATCTACAACTTGTATAAGTCCCTATTGAATGAACAACATCGATCTCACATCAATAACATTCTACGAGTTTGATACTCGCACTGTTTTACACAGAAGTGCACAGGGAAAACAGTGTTTATAACTAGGCTTGCAATTAAAAGTATATTCGAGCAGCGCTCTCATCAAACAGCTTAACAATCTACGAGAAAGGTGGAAAATACTTGCTAACATTCAAAGCTAAAATTGTCTTTCTGCACTACAAGTTTCCCTTCTAAATTTTAATTATGATAATAATTTAAATGCATGACTATTTTAATAATTACAAGAGGAATGATAATACGAATGAAGATATTTTAGCAAACATCCTATAACATTAAGTGTTCGGTATTAGGTCGAAGATGACAATAGCGGCCGAATATGGAATAGTTACCGAATATTCGTTGCAAGTCTATTTATAACATATGCATAATTGTATGATTTATCATGTTTTACGACTATGCGTATGAAGCGAAGCAAACATTTCTATTAAGTTGTTGAACGTTGAATAAAGATAATTATACTTATAACACTGGAAACGCCACCGTACGGCAAAATCTCTTAAATACTAAAAGTATGTAATTATTACAAAGACAGAGTTTACACCAAGACTGTTTTAATATGAATGCGTACTGCATATTAACATATCTACTTCGCTACGTGTATAGTTGTACAAGAAATAAGATAAAGTGGCAGAAGAACGACAGAGTAGTGCGACAATAACTGTTGTGCATATTCAGACAAATAACAGCCTCTACAAGGTGCGTGATACGTGAACATCTGGAATATTAAATCTTATCCTAATATTAACTTTTATAATTGGCAAAGAAACAAAAAGGTAATCAAAATATGTGCTATAAAACAAAGCAGTCATGTATAACCACTACAAGTGTACGAGGGATAAGGGATGAGAGGTAAGGGGCGAAGGATGGATGTAATACAGTGAGGACTCTACTGCCGGCCTGCTGCGGACAGGCGTCAGCACTAACTCTACTGCAAGGGTGTGTAAGTGCGGTAAGCAACGAACTAAGTGCACCACTATCAACGGATCACTTTCTAAATATCCAAAAAATCCTTTGTCTATTCTACTGAGTCCAAGAGTGATGGAGCGTAGTGGGCGCGGTGTGGGCGCGGTGTGGGCGCGGCGAGTCGAGAGCAAACACACACACAGCACACACAAC
>NW_013524839.1:0-583 GCF_000836215.1 Papilio polytes
ATATGCGATTTTCGATTTTCGAGTTTCGAGTTTTCGATAAGCGTTAGGCGATATGCGCTATGCGCTATGCGCTATGCGCTATGCGCTATGCACTACGCGCTATGCGCTATGTGCATAACTCGATATGCGATTTTCTATTTTCAAGTTTCGAGTTTTCGATAAGCGTTACGCGATATGCGCTATGCGCTATGCGCTACGCACTACGCGCTATGCGCTATGTGCATAACGCGATTTGCGATTTTCGATTTCCGAATTTCGAGTTTCGAGTTTTCGATAAGCGTTACGCGATATGCGCTATGCGCTATGCGCTAAGCGCTATGCGCTAAGCGCTATGCGCTATGCGTTATGTGCATAACGCGATATGCGATTTTCGATTTTCGAGTTTCGAGTTTTCGATAAGCGATACGCGATATGCGCTATGCGCTATGCACTACGCGCTATGCGCTATGTGCATAACACGATATGCGATTTTCGATTTTCGAGTTTCGAGTTTTCGATAAGCGCTACGCGATATGCGCTATGCGTTATGCGCTAAGCGCTATGCGCTATGCGCTTTGTGCATAACGCGATATGCGATTTTCGA
>NW_013524840.1:0-598 GCF_000836215.1 Papilio polytes
TTTCACTTATAATGTAACTAATATCATGAAGAAAGATTTGTATTTTTGTTTGTATTGGAATAACTCAAAACCTACTGGGGCAATACCAAAAATTCTTTCACTTAAAAAAACTATACTATACTAATATTATCAATGCGAAAGTTTAAATGGATGGTGGGATGTTTGTTAGAGTTTGTAGCCAGAACGGATGAACGGATCTCGATGAAATTGTAATGCATAGCTGTAGAGGATAATCTGGAAGAACACATAGGCTATTTTTTTATTTGTATAGTTATATTAGTCCAAAACATGGTTCCACTGTATTTTTAAAAATTTTAATCCTCAGAACCCAGACGAAGATCCTCATTAGAGCCTGAACCAGACTCTCGACACCGACTTACATCAGTCATCACCGGCTCTACGGAGACTATCACTGGCATAATAGATACAAGGCATGAGGTATGTATACAATAAATGTAAAAAACAAAAGTATAAAATCTCTCACATATTCACACGTTTAAAACGAGCTCACATTTGATTTAATTATCGCACAACTGTTCTTAGGAGCGCACATTACTCGATTTTCAGTTGTGCCTGACAGTTGTATTGGCTGCGAAAC
>NW_013524841.1:0-741 GCF_000836215.1 Papilio polytes
ATTTCACTTATAATGTAACTAATATCACGAAGAAAGATTTGTATTTTTGTTTGTATTGGAATAACTCAAAACCTACTGGGGCAATACCAAAAATTCTTTCACTTAAAAAAAACTATATTGTACTAATATTATAAATGCGAAAGTTTAGATGGATGGTTGGATGCTTGTTAGAGTTTGTAGCCAGAACAGATGAACGGATCTCGATGAAATTGTAATGCATAGCTGTAGAGGATAATCTGTAAGAACACATAGGCTATTTTTTTATTCTAACCGGAATTGCGGGCGAAATCTAGTATCTGTATAGTTATACATGGTTCCACTATATTTTTAAAAATTTTAATCCTCAGAACCCAGACGAAGATCCTCATTAGAGCCTGAACCAGACTCTCGACACCGACTTACATCAGTCATCACAGGCTCTACGGAGACTATCACTGGCATAATAGATACAAGGCATGAGGTATGTATACAATAAATGTAAAAAACAAATGTATAAAATCTCTCGCATATTAACACGTTTAAAACGAGCTCACATTTGATTTAATTATCGCACAACTGTTCTTAGGAGCGCACATTACTCGATTTTCAGTTGTGCCTAACAGTTGTATTGGTTGCGAAACAATCGACAACACAATAGTTGTGCGATTGTTTAGTCAAAGGTGTGCGCTAAATGTCTAAATGTCTTAAAATTCATTGTGAAAACACAAAACGTATTAAATACATGAATATATGACAGGTACC
>NW_013524842.1:0-585 GCF_000836215.1 Papilio polytes
TTAAAACACCCACTTACCTTTATTTAACGGGATTAGATCTGGGTTTCTATCGTCAGGAGACTGTCGCTTCAGCGGAGTTGATTTTTGATTCTTTGCCAGCTGCATAGTTACTAATAAACGGTAAAAATGTTATTCTAAACGTATCTATTAGTTCAAACAGAACAATTTTAGAATTCAAGTATTGCAAGATTACGAGTATCAAAAGTGGGCAGATCAAAGACATTAAAGAAGTATTTAGACGAGGCATAGTAAACAATATTTTTTCACCGGTACTTTCTCTGAATGGTACTAAATCATCGTGTTCTTATATTGACCTGTATTTAAACATTTTACAAAATTATAATAAGCTACATCTTTTCAACATTCTAATATTGGCAATAAATTTAAATTGATAGTTCCTAAAACCACATGTTAATTAATTAATTATTAACATGTGGTTTTAGGAACTATCAATAGATAGTGTTAGTAAGTTTGACATATGAATATTTCATGTGAATTAAATATGTCTCCCTCTGTATATTTTTTGAATCTCTTAAATAAATACCTTCGTAATCCCGCGACCGGTGACGTAATCTGGTAGCGAGT
>NW_013524843.1:0-1053 GCF_000836215.1 Papilio polytes
GGTCGGGTTTCATCTACCGTAACCCGGGAGCCGTAGGTAATACTGCCCCTTCGCCCCACAACGTACCCCGGGCCGCATCACACCGAGAGAGTCTCGCTAACCGCCAATTAATAAAGACCTCAGTATACAACACGCTTACTACAAATCTATCTATACTAAAAATAATAAAGCGTAAAAACATACTACTTCATGGCGTAGGAAGTCAGCAATCACAGCATATTTTAATAATATCTTTAATAAAAAGCGCTTCAGGCTATATATTTTCACGCTTTTAAACGTAAGGGGTAAGTGAATTAGAAAAACCTTCAGGTGGGAAAGGAATCATAAACTACAAGCTGCCTACATTAAGGAAGCAAGGTTATTATGGCAACGGTAAATGTTATCAAATGTCAAATGCCTTCGTTGTCATTTGTGCATTTGAATTTTGACATTTGCATTTGAGAATTTGACAAATGTAAAAAATAAAAGAAAGTCGTTATAATTTCAAGCGGATGAAGCAACACGGGAACAGTTGGTATCATTAAAAAACAAAAGAGATTTCAAAGTGTAATCACGATATTCTATTACATAGAGAAGTGATTTTTTGTCAAGTATTACATGTTGTGACAGCGCTCATTCGCTAAAACAATAGACAATAACAAAGATAGAAGCAGCGCACCTTTCTATACACAAACTGTCTCTAAGAGAGCACAATGATTCCGAGTGACGTCATTGCAGTGTCGTCATCATTGCGCCGTGAGGGTGGAGCTCCAGTGACCACTACGCGGTTAAGAAAGGTTGGGGTCGCAGTGACAGTGATTTGGTCACATTATTTTGCATATTTACGAATTACAAATTGACCTTGCTAATACAATCATGATATAAAAAGTGACAAAATGTTGGATGCCAATATTTAAGGACATTTTTCTAAAATGTGTTGAATTTCACAGTAGTTTATTGTTATTAATTTTAACATCTAATTTCATAGCAATTGTTTCTTGTTGATTTAGTATTCATTTAAATTGTAGAGACTTTCAAATTAGGTAAATGTGAAAAGTTTTGTTGTCTGTCCTA
>NW_013524844.1:0-4484 GCF_000836215.1 Papilio polytes
TTGTCTGTCTAACAATTTAAAAATAAACTAAGTATGTTAATACTAGATTTCGCCCGCGATTCCGACTGCGTTGAATTAATAAACAAAAGTAAGTAGCCTATGTGTTCTTCCAGTCTATCTTCTACGTCTACGCCAAATTTCTTCTAGATCCGTTCAGCAGTTTAGGCTACAAACTCTAACAAAATTCCATCTAAACATTCGCATTTATAATACTAGCTTTCGCCCGCGACTGCGTCCGCGTGGAATTAAAAAAAACAAAGCGAGTGACCTATGTGTTCTTCCAAATTATCATCTACATCCATCCTTCCATCCATCCATCTAAACTTTCGCATTTATAATATTAGTAAGATTTAAAGTCTATCTCTAGGAGGTCATTTAGTAAAGGTATCGCGGTCCCGCTAGTGGAAATAATGTAGACTCCATAAATAGTTGCGTAGCTACTACCTAAGTGGAAATAGGCATTATGGTTAATATTTCATTGTACAGACACTAAATCAACAAAAATGTAAAATTCAGTCTAAAATCGGATGTAATATTAAATTTTGTTGTTCCTGTGCTTATATGGCTATGTCATCATCACCAGCTCACTATACGTCCCCACTGAGGGGCTCGGAGCCTACCCTAAGTAATGGGCGACTATGGTCAACCACGCTGCCCAAGTGCGGGTTGGTTGACTTCACACATATCTTTGAATTTCTTCGCCGATATGTGCAGGTATCACGATGTTTTCCTTCACCGTAAGAACGTCGGGTAAATTATTATATGTACATATGAAAATACGAAAAATCGAAAATCACATTGGTACAACGGGATTCGAACCCATGACCTGTAGATTACATTTGAAGTGCTTAAAACGTTAAAATTTATTTAACCATTAAATAGGGAAATTATGTACATAATTACTTCAATTGAGTCATAAACATTTAATACTTTTATCAAATTACGAAATTATGTAAAGTGTTTACTACCGTCGGAAATACGCTTATTTGAATTTGTTGTTATCAACGTTGGATTTTTTTATGTGACTGAATGGCCACTGTTTGCCTTGAGGAGGCATTCACAGATTCACCAGGCTTGAGGTGGCCGAGCGCAGATGGCGCTTAGCCTAAACCTCGTTTATGAGTAACTGAGCTCGAGGGCTCCCTCAGGAGCCTCGGCACGACCCGTTATTTCATTATTATTACCGGATTGGAACAACGTTGGATTCCATTGATAAAAAATTCCATCGATAAGGAATGTCTTCTGTTCTTTTCTAAAAAGAAAAAGGGAAAGATGACATTACTTAATTGTGTTTCTGTAGTAGAAACCGACTGTTACATTTATTGCAAATTAGCTTTCGCCCGCGATTCCGTCCGCGTGGAATTTAAAAATAAAACAAATATAAGTAGCCTATGTGTTCTTCTAGACTATCCTCTACAACTAAGACAAGTTTCAACGAGATCCGTTCAGCCGTAAACGGCCGTAATAGCCTATAGGCTACAAACTCTAACAAACATCCATCCATCTAAACTTTCGCATTTATAAAATTAGTATGATATCCTTGAAATTAAACTTTAATATTTTTGAACATTTTTAATTAAATCTTAGTATATTAGAGGAAGTTTGAGAGTAGCCCCAGTGGTTGAGAAAATAAGGAGTAAAAGGTTAGAGTGGTATGGGCATGTTATGAGAAGGGATGAATCGCATGTGACAAGAAGGATATTAGTTATGAATGTGGAGGGGTACATCGGTAGAGGTAGACCTAGAAAGAGATGGATGGATTGCGTGAAAGGTGACATGATCAAGAAGGGAGTGATGACTGAGATGACGGATGATAGAATGCTTTGGAGGACGAAAACCCGGTGCGCCGACCCTACGGGAGTAGGATAAGGCAGGGGAGATGATGATTTTTAATTAAATCTTCGAAAATTATCGAACAAAAAAACGTGTTCTAATTTAAACCCTTGTAAAATTAAAGGCCCATTTCAGAAGTTTAAGAATCGTGTTTGAATCTGTGTTTACAGATTCAGCTGTTTAGTTACCCTTATGGCTTACTTTCAGCTTAAATTCAATTTAAACCAATCAAACCTCTTTTGGAATAATTCTTACTTGAATAAACCGTAGAAAAAGCCAGTTATATCTCATCGTTCATTGGTCGAAATCCGACTTTTTTTAACTGTATCATATTTCATCCATTCGCATATTACTTAAAAAGGGGTATAAGCGTCATCTGGTCAGGGGAAGGTCATCTGCCCCCTCCTGGAGTGTCAAAAATTGTCAAATATATATGATGCGGGCCAAGTCGCGAGAATCAGCTATGTAATAAAATGGCTGATTATTTGCTTATTTTACTGCCAATTCATTTTTATAAACATAATTATTATTTGACTTTTGTATACGGAATATATTTATGTTGTTTACTTCCTTATATTGATCCCCTTTTCGATAAAATCTTCCAATTATATATTTTTCGTTGCTAATTAATTTTGAAAATATATAATTTGTCAATACAATTTAATTTGTAACAAACTTTTAATGTAATTTGTGTTTTCTGAATAAAATTAATATATTTTTATTAATAATTACTTCTGTAGTATAATAAATTTTTATGAATCTGTTTATTTTTTAAGTCATAAAAACACGACTTATGATTTCAAAGTGTGCATAGCAATTTATAGTGTAGGTATATGCCCATTCTATTCTTCTTAGCCTTATCCCTTTGGAGGGTCGGCACAGTATGTGCTGCTCTTCCATACATCTCTATCAGCCGTCATATCTGAATCCACCCCTTTTTTAAGCATATCCTCTTTCACAAAATCCATCCATACTTTCTTCGGTCTTCCTCTACCTTTGTAGCCATCTACTTTCATTCTTAACACTTTCAGGTTTATGTCCCCATCGTCTCCTCATATAGTCGGACGTCTTTAACCAGTCTTTACCGACTCCGCATCCATATCCAAGGCTAACCTTGATTCATCATCATCATCATCATCATCTCCTTATCCTACTCCCGTAGGGTCGGCGCAGCAGGTTTTTGTCCTCCATGTAACTCTATCATACGTCATCTCAGTCATCACTCCCTTTTTGATCATGTCACCTTTTACACAATCCATCCATCTCTTTCTAGGTCTACCTCTACCAATGTACCCTTCCACACTCATAACTAGCGTTCTCCTTGTAACATGCGATTCATCCCTCCTCATAACATGCCCATACCATGCTAACCTTTTACTCCGAACCTTCTCTACTATGGAGGCTACTCTCAAACTTCCTCTAATGTACTCATTTCGTATCTTTCCCTTCAAGGCTAACCTTGATTAACTTTCTTTAAAATAATTTTCCTATCTACCGTTTGAACTTATCATCATCACCAGCTCACTTTATGTCCCCACCGAGGGGCTCGGATCCTACCCTAAGTTAGGATGACTAGGCTGGCCAACCACGCTGGCCCACTGCGGGTTGGTTGACTTCACACATATCTTTGAATTTCTTCGCCGATATGTGCAGGTTACATCTGGATGTTTTCCTTCATCGTAAGAATAAAATATAAATAGGTAATTGACGCAGTATTGATATCCATTCTTATATTGTAATTATAAAGTCTAAAGACTTTTGTGTAATGCAGTTTCTTAATCTATCGGTAATAAATTCTGTGGCCCCTAAAGTTCTATTTTCATGGACCACCTTGCTTGCTATTTGAACGTTAGAGGTCGCGAATTAAGTGACAGGTACTGGCATATTTTACCGTAAAACACTGCGGTTGTACTTGGATTTTAATCATCCCTTTTATTCACTTTGACTAAACAGAGACAACAAAAACTTTGAAATACAAAATTTTCTTATGTTTTTATTAATCTCTTTAAAACAACTGAGAGAAAGTTGAGTAAAAGTAAACTTTTTGACTTTATTTTTCCCATTTTATATTCTATTATTAAATAGACTTATACAATGCAAAAAGATAGTCAGTTTCTTAACATCTTGATGCCTACTAGAGCGATAATTTTACTGCTGTAAATATAATAATAATTATTACATTTGATTGTAAATACAGGAAAAACGAATTGTGACAGCCCTAGCTGACCATTAAATAACCATTTATAGTAGTGACAGCCCTATTATAAACAAAGATATTAGCCCGGGAATACACATGCAAGATATATTTGATTTATAATAGCTACGTTGTAAGTTGAAGGGAGATGTACGAAGTTTGTCACTGACAAGTCTCGTCTCATACGATCTCGACAGCATTTTACGCATTCTGACAATAGCTTACATGCCAGCTATTATTCCTTTTTCTAGCATGTGTATTTCCACCTTTATATTAAAACTTTGCATATGGAAATCCCGATAAGTTAGAGATTTACACTGTGTTGCATTTCGCATCGAAGGATTGTAATTGATTCTGTCATATGGCTGTGGCTATGGCAGAACATTCCGGACATATCTTGACAAGATATACAAAATACAAATACGACTTTTAAAATGTATTGTTCCCCGACCCATTA
>NW_013524845.1:0-1944 GCF_000836215.1 Papilio polytes
ACACTTGACAGATTACAATCTGATTCTTGAATTCGAATCCCGACGTGCACCAATGTGACATTCGATTTTCATAAATAATTTACCCAACTTCCTTACGATGAAGGAAAACATCGTAATGCAACCTGCATATATAGGCGAAGTAATCAAAGATATGGGTAGTCAACCAACTCGCATTACCCAGCGTTGACAAAGGCCTAGTCACCTTAACTTAGGGTAGGCTCCGAGCCGTTTAGTGGGGACATAGTGAACATAATGATGAATGATTTCTAGAATATTTAAATATAGGATCCGAGCCCCTTAGTGAGGATATATAGTGATAATTTCTAGAATGTTTGAATACTGACGGCATGCAAATGTGCGTTGGATCCGGCGCCCTCGCTGGCGACGCGGCGTGCGGCGGCCGCATCGTAGTAGTACATCTGGCAGTCGTCGTCCGACACCGAGTCGTCGTTGGAGACGCGGCGACGCGCGTCGTCCGACGACACGGGTGGCGAACTGGACGCGTGCGAGTCGGTCTCGCCGCCACTCTGCTGCAGTATCTCTTCTTCGTTCTCGCAGAAACCTACATATGATATAACTAATTATGTAACGGCTATCACTCACGTCTACCTTTCTGGGGAGAACCGACTAGTTTCAGACCCATCGGGGGTCTATCTTTCGACAAATAGACACGAGTTATATAATTAGTTATAATAATGTCTCATGAAAGTTTTAACAATCTAATTGCATACGAGATGTTTAACTATTGTACACACATACTATATGGAAATTGGTCTGTGTTTACTATTGAAAAAGTCCTATTTCGTTGCATTTACGTTGCAGATAAAACGAATCCATTTTTTCATTTTTGTTTGTTCATTCAGAAGGCCGCGTTAATTCCGAATATCCAGAAAAACCCCTCCCTATATGGCGGAAAATTTGCGCACATTAGAACGTGATGTTGAATGAAGTGCCAGCGACTTTTACATTATTTCTTTTTCTTTCTGGTGTCCGCTATTAATGAATCCCTCAAGAAAACCAAAGAAATAAAAAAATGTATTGTTTACCTTCAGAAGATACACTGGAATGATTGCCATCTCCCAGCGATCCAGAGTCTCGCGGCGGCACGTTGGAATTCACTCCTGATCCTGACGGCTGTAAAAAATAACGATTTTGTATATTTTCTTTTGTACAATAAAATTTGAATCTACTAGCTGTTGCTCGCGACTTCGGCCGTGTGAATTAAAAAGAAATTATAAAAAATGTATCCGATGTAGCTTTCTAATGGTGAAAGAATTTTTGAAATCGGCTTAGAAGTTTTTGATTTTTTTTTAAATTACAAATATTTCCTATTCTTTATAACTTTTGTATAGATAAAAGTACAATAATAAAATTTGCTATTTGATAACTTTTAAATTTTTTATAATGAATTTTAAAGTTTACCTGATTAGATGGTCCTGCTATAGCCATATCGACATTAACGCGATTAGTCCTGTGCGACATAGAGCGCTGGCTTTGCACCGGCTCCTGGCTCGACAGCCGATAGTTCAACGACATTTCATTGTTTAATACTGCTTTTGATGAATGGACCTGCAAGTATTATAAGTATTAACAAAACCTATACTTAAACTTTACATTTTTACATGTTAAAGAAACAAGATTCTCCTATAAACATAAATAAAAGACAAAGCAATTTATCTGTTTACAATGAGACTGAAACAATCTTTGATTTATTTTACACGATAAACAAAATTTACTTTAGTAAAGTTAGATAAACTAAAAAAAAATCTTTAAAATTTAATATTCTTTATTAAACTACATTTAGTTTATTTAGTTTAGTTTATTTAGTTTATTTAAGAATTTTTTTTCAGATCTATCGACTAAAACATACCTGATGGACACTATCATTGTGTTTTTCGGTATGACGGAAAATGGTGAACGGGCTGTGGTACAACGGATTGAGGT
>NW_013524846.1:0-80955 GCF_000836215.1 Papilio polytes
TTAATGTGCGATATGGACACTTTTTCTGTATAAGGTTTTGTGTGCAGGACACTTGTTGTATGTGCGATACGGAGGATTTTCTTTTTACGGTGATGTGGAAATAAAAGGTTTGGCCCAAATGTATTATGATAGATATAAATATTTCCAAATAAAAAGGAAAAAGGAGTGAGTGTTGTTTTTTTTTGTTGAATCCACCTTGTTTCCACGCAGGTAATATCAACGATGTGTAAAGTGCGGCAGTGTCTTAAATCATTTTAATTTCGAAGGGCATACTATATTAAAAATGCAATTTGAAAATAGAATGATTAATGAACTGTGGTACTTGCTAAGAATGACGAGGAAAATATTTATCTATACGGATACGGATATTGTAAATATTTAGTGTATGGGATTGAAAGATAGGTGGCGCTGGCTGCTATATTAAAAATATTTCATGACTGTCCTCTCTTTTTCTATATATATTATAGTACTCTTTGACTGACACTAACTGTAACGCTAACTATAACCGCCCAAAATCAGGCGGTTGTGATTAGTGTCAAATATGACGTCATTTTGACCAGCGCAAAACTGGTGTAGCGAATATCATGAACATCCGTAGACGTAACCATCGGGAATGTGCTGGTTAAGGTTTATAATTAGTTAAAGTAACTCACCCTTAGTAAATTTTAAGGTTATTCCAAATATAACCATTACAAATAATTTTAACTTTAACGGTAACCGGCGTAATAATATGGTGCAACTCACTCTAAATCGGTTAAAATAAACTGCTTCTGAGATTAGCGCCCACAAACGCATAGACAAAGCGACAAAATTTTAAATCCTTTGAGTTCCTTTGGAGGTACCGCGACCCACGTTATCACATTTAAGAATTATCAACGACAGGGTGAAAGTGAGAAAATAACACTTTCACCCAAAAGGCTGGTAATCTTTTGAAAGTTTTGAACCCCGCTAAAATAGGGAGCCCACGTGAGTCATATATGTTAGATCATAATGTAAATGTTTTTAAGGCATTTTTTTAAATATAAAAACGCCACTAATTTTGTTTCGTCTTCTTTGACCTTGAATATTTTTCCCGAATTTGGGATCGATGGGGACTTTTATGTGGTCACCTATAATATTGTGTCGAACATTCCTTTCAGTTTTCAGTTCCATGCGAGAAAAGGTATTGTGTCGATGGCGCGAGAAAGGCTGGCTACGCCACTGATTAACACTTTTGTTCTATTTAATACCTTAACCTTAAGAACCTAAAGCAAATCAAGGGTCCCTTGACCGAATTTGCTACAGGCCACGCACTGGCTAATCCGGCCCTGTTAATATGGTTCAATTATGCACTTTTACATAGTTTATTACTTTTCATATCATTTAATAACATAAGGTGTTTGGTTAATTTTAATTTTATTACGACCACATTGTTAACCGTGGCACAGTGGCGCCTCCATACTCATAATAATATTATAAATGCAAAAGTTTAAATGGATGGTTGTTACAGAAATTTGGCACAGATGAACAACATAGTCAAGGGGATGGACAGGCATCAGGTATTAAAAAAAGACTCGGTTGCTACATAGAACATCGTTTATTTATTACGAGTAAGTTAGATAAAAAAGATAGTACAATGTTAATAACCAAGAATCGAAACGCAGCAATCTTCAGTTGAACTTCTCATCAAATTTGTACCACACCACTTTCATAATTATATGCTTTTTGAGTATGCCAAAATTAAAGTTAAATATATTTTAAATCATTTGATCACTTTTTTAAATTCAAAGTGCAATTGTTCTAGTTTTCTAAATTTTGCTGTTGCTAATATTTGGATTTAATAAAAATAACTTCATCTTATGACTTATCATTACCAACGTTACAAAATAACGCAATATAAAGTTAAACTTAGGAATAAACTGAGTATAAGCATAATTTGTAGTAATATTTTGTCTATACTCAGTTTATTCCTTAGTTAACTTAACTTTATACCGCGTTTATTTGTAAGGCTGTAAGCCAAAAAAGACTACGTAAACAACCTAGCGTTTTGCTAAATATTTTTTTTTATCGGGTCTTAATTCTTTGAGCTAGCACATTACCGTACCCTTTGATTCGCAGACAAAAGAACTCTGCAAATTGCATATCAAATAAATTCGATCAAAAAACGCCATTCAATATATTTAGAGATTTGAGGTTAACAGTTCATTAAATTGATTTAAATACATTGAAATTGACTCCGTCAGAAAGTTTGTGAAGTAAGACATCATTATTGAAATTGAATTATCTACGAACGACATTCTTGGATGGACTCTAATCAAAACACAAATGGACACAATTCATTAGATGTGCAATTTACAGTTCTCACAATTTGCCTCGTCATTACAAATTGGTAGCATTGACCTTCAACTGTTCAAATACCAAAATTTACTATCCCTACCATAGAACACACCACGCTTTACAACCGTGACATTGTCCCGAACTCGTCGTTTCAAATACTTGGTTATTGTGATATTTAATATCTATTTCAACTTACCCACTAGCCGCGGGAGACTAGTTGTACATAGCTGTTATTTTGTACAGCAGCCGCGGACGCGCCAGTGCAAATTTAACCCGGATCGTAGGGCGTCGTAACGCGATATCGCGCCGCTTGCGTGCTTCATGCGGCCAAGTGGAAATAGATACTTTTACAGGCCTCAATACTGAGATATTTTGATAAACAGATCATAATGATAAAATGAACGTAAATTTGTTCTTGGTAATAACTAAACGATACTTAAAATAATAGAATTAAACTTGAAATTAACTTAAACAGTCAAAGTTTTGATTATAATAAGATTTTACATAGTATTTTCATCTCACCGGCGCGTTTATCTGTGACTGACTGATAAGGGCGTATGTAACTTTGATTCTATGTATTTCGTCTGTTTGCACGTAAGTCAGCTTAGAACCTAAACGACCGATCAGATTTTCACTTCAACACTTTGTTTCTTCGACGACAGATTTATAAGTCTGTTGACATTGCAGTAACAATATTTATAAAATCAAGGTAAATTTTATCACACTGAGTATTAAAAATTGATATTTATCTTCTATTCATATAGAAGATAAATATTAATTTGAAGAAAATAAAAAAGTAATTTTGTTTCTTTGACTTTTTTGTAAAGAGCATAATATTTACTACTGAAAGGTGTTTTATGAGATTGATAATTTCATTATAACTTTGAGTATATTTATAAGTAATTAATAAATTAACTTTCGAACATCTGTATATCTATTAGCCGTGTTATAGATGAAGACACATGAGAGCATCATCATTGGCTTTTCGAGATCGAGCTTGCTTTGGAGATCGAGGGGCCCATACATTTCGTATTCGAGAAGGGGGGGGGGGCTCTATTGAGTCAAATCTCACAAAACATTATTTCCACCAAACAGTCGGGAAGATTTCCCCACATACAGAAAAAATGTCAAAACTAAGATAAAATGCGCCAATGAGATAAAATTACTACAATTACAATTAAATCTTAAGGATAAGATAAACGCTATATGTTAATTCTAACAGTTAGGCCTTTTATGCGAAGAAACAGCTGTCGATTATAACAATGGTTTTTATTGAAATTTTACAGCCGAAACACGTGTATCATATTATGTTCGATACTATTACGGTATTTTGTGAGGAAGGTTAGCTCGCCAGGAGAGTGTCTCTGTTTTTTTGTGACAATAACAAATTAATAGAGATGACATTACATTGTAACCTTCGAGAAAATATAAACATTGTTGATCGAATATTGTAAGGCAATTGTTTCGACAGAGGATATACACTGTTATGAATACTGACGACAGAATAATACGGATTCATGTATTATGAAATAAAACTTGATAATTATTCAAATATATTTGAAATGGCATTTATAAAGTAAACATTTAGAGGTTACTTAAGGTTTTTTCAATAAATATCAAACAAGTTATGTAACTAATCACGAGATCAAAAGTTTGTCAAATGTTTGAATCATTTACCCAACCTAATACATGCTAGCACTAGCCATAAACAGTTTTAAAATGTTTACCTCCAATATGATCTATCATTCTATCGATTTGGCAACGTTGCTTTTAATTTTCAACTTTATTTATGTTTTGAAATACAATTGAAAATCATTACAAATTTTGATTCCAGAAGAAAACACATAAACGCATTACTGTTGTGGCTAGTTGCGGATACACTGTGTCATAAGTCATTAGTACTAACCGAAACGCGAGCACAGCCTCTTCGTTTCACTCAAGTCGAGTACAGCGAGAGTCGGCTTTTGGATGGTCCTAAAGACCTATGACTTTTGATTTATCTTTCTCTCTGTGTTTGACTTACTTTGCCTTAACGCGCGTACAAAACATGAAAACAAATTTAACAACCGTATTATTCTGCAACAGCATGTTTATAACGCCTCTAGCACACTAGCGTGACAGCGATCCGGTGCCATGGTGTAATGTACCGCGAGGAATTCTCATAGATGTTCGATTAGGTTTCATTCTGTAAATCTGGCTGATATATGGTTCGCTAAAATACACCAAACCCACGACTGGTTTTACATCAAAATTGTATACGCTTCACGAAAGTGTGCTATAAAGATTGAAATCACAGCGAAACTGTTTAGCGGTTCATTCGACATAAAAGCGAAGCACACAATCTTATATTGATAACTTAAATGACGAAGACTTAGCCTAGATATTCGCAATAATCTAATTCTAAAGATAACATTAATGTTTTAATAGTTCAGAGAATCCTAGATTCAATAGAGGATGAGATAAAAACTTAATAATGTTCTAAATAAATGCCATCAAAATGAAATGTTCACTTCATTGAATTTTAATAGGAATGATTAAATATCAGGTAAAAGAAATGTCCTCTAATTCCAAGTTTTGTTTTCTATTGCTAAGGTAGATTTTGACAGGGTATCAAAAAACCTCATGAAAAATACTTCACTGTACGGAATTTGTAATAAGAAATCAACAGCATTATTGATTTATTACCATTTTTTGTTGTTGAGTGCTATTACCTGATATTAAATCAAACATTAAGATACTATAGTTTGTCTAAATAAGATAGATTAGTTTGATAAATGACGCATATAAAGTATGGAATAACCTTTGCATGAAGGCAAGTTCCGTACTTAATAGACAGGTATCGTAGTGACAAAACAAACACGCATAGCAAACAATTATGAACTATCGATATTCGGTTTAAATAAATTTTATCGAACTTAAGTATATTTTCTTATTAACTAAATTAGCGGACAATTCTAGCGTTGTTATAAGTGTAGAGAATTTAGCGATGACGGTAATAAAAGCGAAATCCAATTCGATTACGTACCGGCTGTAGTAGTAATAAATATCTACGAGTATTTACTCTCCTTATTTGTAGTGGTTCTGGAGGTCATTATCAATTTGTCATAGTTTTTTTTTTAATTTACAAGTAATAACTATAAATCTGTCGATTTCAACTTCTATAAGAATATAAATAAAAAATCGAAAAGATTCATGCCTGATTTTACACAACCCATCACTACTAAATTGTCCAACGAATTGTCAAACTAATCTATCTCATTAAGACAAACTATAGACAAACTATAGACAAACTATAGACAAACTATAAATTAATATTTAAGTACTATTATAAATTATAATGAGGTATTTGTGTAGGTAAAAACATTTTTTCGTAAATCTGTAATATTTTGAAACAATTAAGTCAAATAATGTCAACAATCATTTTGTGCAAGAAGTAGAGAATGGAGAGAACTCGATTAAACGAACGCAGATTCAACTTCACTCGAAATGTAATACGAGAGCAAAGTACAGTTTGCCATATTGATCAACAGATCGAACTATCGAAGGGAACAATCTTAGGAGGAAAAGTAATTATTTGGTAGTAGTATTGCTAGTAATTATTCTGTTCAGTACGTCTCTAAAAACATTTTATTTGATTCTCGATAAACGTCATAAAGTCAACCAACCCGCACTTGGCCAGCGTGGTTGACTATGGCCTAGTCACCCCTTATTAGGGTAGGCTCCGAGCCCCTCGGTGGGGACGTATAGTGAGCTGGTGATGATGATGATGATGATAAACGTCACGCACAAAATGATTGATGAAATGTGTGACCTTTTATTTACCTAAATTATTAAGACATAGAAATATGAAAACTTTCGCTAATAACTATTTTACGTATTAATATTTAAAAATCTTAAGGTTACGTAATTCTTTGATAGGATTAAGATAATTTTAGAGTGAACGCAAAGGTTTTGATAATTATGGATTGTATTTTGGAGTGTTTTGTTTGAAAAACCTTTTGCAGGAAAAACTATTTTTACTTTCCCATGTGGGTTCTGCATATGAAATTTAATTGAAAATTGAACAGTGACAATTACTGAAATGTTTTTTTACTTCGTAAAATAATTGTTTCAATTTAAATACATTCGTATGACCTGCCTTAGTAGTTGGTAATCCGTAGACACCGGAACACACACTGTTACGATTAACGTAAGAAAACGTTAGATATAAATACATAATTAATGGTAAAGTTATGGCGTCTTTTAATTGTTAGATCAAAATCCTATCAAATTGAAGACAAAATACATGAGTATATGTTGGTACAACTACGTACATCGATATACTAAACATTAAGAAGTGATATTCAAAATTATCTTAATTCGCGAATTGAATATTTTTATTTGCAAAATAATATTTGCAAGCGGTTAATATTAGAGGAACAATAGGTACCTACGGCCAGGCGGGAATAATTTTGCTCCATCGCAGTGGAAAATGCATAGGGATATTTTCGTAGTACATTATAATAGAAACATCGAAAAATACATATTTGGTCTATTCGAAGTAAACACTACCTGGGGTAATATAAGCTCCTAAATTTTATAACCTAAAATATGAAAGATCACATCAAGTTAGGTAAATAGACATAGAAAAGGATGTATTTTATACACTTACAGCCAATGATAAAAATTTAATTAAAACTTAGTAAATATTTTGGAATATGATAACAGATTTAAAATAAAAAATTTCGTAAAATAGATCACAGTACAAACAATATTTAAAGATAACCTATTGTATAAAAATTTTAATAATATCTAAGGAAACTGCGTCGGTAGGGCAAATTGCATTTCATGCAGCTAAGGGTTCACACGTCACTTGGGTAGGAACGCCCAAATTGGTGCCACGCCACGATGGACTTCGTTGTGACATTAAACTCTTTAATACTGGGATTCCTTATTCATGACGCGACACGCTAGTATATCCCTACCCCTATTATACGTTGATGTACAGTAGTAGACAGCATCAACACTGCCTTTTACTTACAATACACTCATTGTACGTAATGCCATTACTTTGTTAATCTACGCAAATCAATAAGTAAGCAAATATAACAATAGTAATTCTAAGATAATAATCTACAAGCTACCACTTCGCGTACATACTTTCTACGTATACAATAGTTTGCAACATCAAACCTATTCCTACCGCTCTTCTTCCGAAAACGTTGGTCGACAAGGACCGAAATTAATAGGACTCACAAAACTGTCCAAAAAATAATTTTGATCGATTCTAAAATAAAATAACTCATAAATTTTAATGCTAAATAAATGCACAAATTATGTTCGAACGCAAAGATTTACTTTTAGTCACGTTTCTGTAACGAAAGTGTTATCTGTCCAGGCGCCCAGCCGCGGTTTCTTGGCACGTGCAAAAAACTAAGGAGAAATAAAAAAGAACCAGTTTACTATTGGATCGATACTTTAACAAATTCTGCAAAAGGATGATTGACAAATTCATCATTACTGACGAAACGATATATTGCGTTTTTTAAATCTTTAGTTATTTAACCGCGTTTCTGATGTTGGGCGCCTGACCCTTAACCGCAGTATAGCTAAGTAGGGTTTTCATTTAGGCGTATTCCCAGTGACGATAAATAAATTCAGTATAACCGGTATTAAACTTTTTCGACTTTAAAAACGTTGCAATCGCAATAATTAGTGTGCGTTTACACGCATTCGTATGGGAATACGCATTGGACCGATGCTGACTGATAGTTATGTACAAATTTCTGACAATTGTGTTGAGTTAAATGTTTTAAAAATGAGATAATATTACGTCAAACATCGGTCCATACTCATCTATATATACACGTCACCGAAAAATTGTAAACTTCGACAGTTTATAAAAAGATTCTTAAAGCAACAGCAACAATATACTATGTACAGTTAGTTCACGATTTATTGCAAATTAAAGTTGAAAGACTGAAAAGGTTATAGTATAAATTAATATAAATGATTTGTTTGGTTTACGAATTTTCACCAACCAGTTCCTGAAATGGGAAACTTATAATCGTTCGGTGACGTATGCATACACGGTGATGGTTAATTCTTATTCGACCTTAAATTTAAAGTATCTAACACCTTAATCTAATATGAACAAACTAAATAAATCGTATACGTATCATCAGTATGTATAATTATTTGGTTGGAATTTTGGTAGTTGCATATTTTCAGTACCCGTATTTCACGATAATTTCTTAACGATAACAGATAACTATTGAATCAATTAAAATAGGAACAACAGAGAAACCATATTACTTTAATTTAACTGTAATACGTCATTAAGTTGTAAGCCGGACAAATTAAGTTATAAGTGAAAAAAAATTGATAATGAGACGACCAAGTTGAATTTTCGTACCATTTTTGTAAATTTCCAAGTCAAATCTATTGTCATAATTTGAGATAATATTTGAATCATAAAGAAAAAAGGTAAAGATGCAAATATTTACATCACTTATATTATAATTATATTTGTGTCGTTAAAAACTACAATATATTTGATACTATAGAAATGGAGTATCGTAACGTATCAGGAATATGGCATTACATTAAATGTACATAATTTTATAAGAGTAAGCTATTTACAAAGTGCGAAATATCATAAAATCTAATGAGAAAGTGATATTGAGATTTTATCCTATGGCTGAATTGCTGAGCAAGAGTATATTACATAATAATTAAGAAATTCATCAAATCATTGTCCAAACATAAAAGGTTCAAAATATCAGATAGATCAATAAAATTAAACTGTTAAATAATATCAGTAAACCTTAACAAAATACAAGTCTATGTATGTCCAGTCGGGGGAAGAAGTAGAGAGGCATACACACAATATAATTAATGTAAAAAGAAAAAAAAAACACTGAAGAATGTCAATCGTACCGTATTCTACTGTACATTTAATCATACAAAATGGTTTCAAGTTCGCAACAAAATCATGTAAGCTAAACTTTTTTTGTTTTTTTTTAATTTTTTATTTTTTTATGTTTTTTTTAATTTTATCACGATAAATACTTGAAACCATTACTGAAGCTGTAAATCATAACGCATTACACTAATATATGAATTCAGACAATTTACCTAGAGATATCGAGAAATAGGCTTACCTAGAATAACGTTATTTACATTCGGCAAGCGAAATTGCCAGATAAAGTTTACGATAAACCTTAATTATTTATAGTACCCTCATGTTAGCAATGATAATTAACTTTACAATACAACAGTATCTTTCATCCAAACTTCATCACATAATAATACAAGTTATAAGTCAGTAAATTCGATAAGAATAAGTCATGTTTCGCCGAAACGTAGTTAGTTGTAATTTCATTGTATAAATTCAGTCTTTGTAAAACGTCAAGTCCGGATAGATTCGACGCTGATTTTGAATTACATAAATAAATTCATTAAGTTAAAGCGTTATTTTCGATTACAATTTTACAAATGAATAAGCAGTCGCACTGGTTTATTCACATGTGAAATTGATCCAAAACTCACCTGATATTAAGTGGTGAAGTCACCCAACTATTTACTACACTAGTTAAGCATTACGCTATTTACAATATAATACAATAACACGTATCTTCCTCCAGTGCAGGATGATTCCGCGAGTTTTCACTGCCGACACATGTGTACAAACACATTTTGCTACCTCTCTCGCCACCTTTCAAAACAGTGATAGCAACACGTGTTTATAAGGAGTGTCGTCAGTGGAAGCGCACAGCAAATGATAAAGTTGTTCAATTGTGATATAAAAGATAATTGACTTGAAAGAAAACATTCGTCGATGAATTTACATTGCATTCATTGGATTCTCGATGACGTTGACCGGAGTGGGGTCCACTGGCGAAAGTTGACGATTAAAGACAACATCAGCCATGCTAACCACGCGGCGCGGCCCTTGTGTACCAATTATTAAATCGACTTTGTCGATGTTTTTAGATTGCGAGACCCGCTTCCTGATCTGGGCGAGTGGTGAATCTTCCTTTGTCATCTCGTTTCGGAGGAATGCAGTGTCGAATTCCGCGGAGTAAGCTTTGGCCTTGATGATGGAGAGGAGTGCGGGCAGGCTGGGCTCGTCGATGAGGGAGAGCGGCCGCGCAAGTCGCTGCTGCACACGCGCACGTACCGCGCTCGCCAGGCTCTCCCGGGATGACGAGTCCTCGTCGTAAGCCATGTCAAAGCTCGATGATCCGCCCGCGTTGTCTGAAATATTTACTATAATTATTTTCGTATTGTCGTCTATCGTATTTACGGAGCGGTATTAGACAAGCAAGATATCTCGTTGCCAAAAATCGTCCGCTTTAATATGCATTTTCGTTACTAAATAAAAAAGTAAATACAAAGGGAAAATGACAAAATTTGTTACTTCTGCAGTGGATGATATTTAACGAAGGTTGGTAGTAAATGTAGAATAAAAATATAGCGTTTATTTTTCCATATTCAATTTGAAGCAGCGCTTCAGTGTATTGACCTCGTGGGATGGACGCCCTGGGAGAGGGTCCGGCATCCTCGTCGGTGCAGCCTTCGGAGAGAGTGTCCAGCGTGACGCGGCGAGGTTCGCAGCGCGCCACCACGGTCCCAGCACCATTGCTGCCGTTACGATCAGTGGAAGTCGATGGTATTGGGTTCTAAAAATCAAACATTTAGTCAAAATGTATTACTTTTTACTGGTGTATGTCCACCGTGAGTCTCTCGTTATTTCCTTTCTACTCTCCTTTATATTATTCTTTATACTCTTCTCGGTAAACTACTAGTTTAATACTGAGCTTGTTACTATTTGGTATATTTATATTATGTAGTATTAGGACACTCACGGAGTAGAGATCAGAGATAGTTGGCGCGATCGTGTCACCGAATCCCTCGAGGAAGTAGGTGACCATATTGCCCTTGCCCTTGACGTCGACGTTGCCGCGGCAGCGCAGCCGATAGCCGCGAGTAGACAGTATATCGTAAACTTCTTGAGTTACCTACGATCCCAAAATAGCGATTTGCCACAAAAAAACACAACAAATTATTTTATGTATGATTCATCAAATCAAATGCCAAGCTGAGCCGGTTGTTTTGTGGCTCAGAGTGAGAAGAGACCATGGCAACAACAGACCAAGCTTCAGTTATATAAAGTACATTCGTTATGTCTTATTAGACGATCACACAAAACTAGTTGATAAAATAAGCAAATGTGGCAACATTTCGATAGATGCGCTTAGCACAAAAAAGTACACGTGACGTCACTACGTATTCGCAATATTGCCTGCGCACGCAAAGACCACACGCTCAGCATACTTTAACAAAGTATAGGTAAATTAATAAGATGAAGAAAATTAAATAACGGATTTCAAAGCAACATAAAATAACAAAAAAAAACATCAAAACTTTAGTTGGTAACTAGTAGAGATTTTGAGGACGAATCTTACCTGGATGTGATCTGGTATTCCGGTGGAGTCCATACGAGAAGCGACGTTGACCGCATTGCCCCAGATGTCATACTGCGGTTTGCGCGCTCCGATCACTCCAGCCACTACGGCCCCGATGTTGATTCCTGTTCAACAAGAAACATTTACTGAGTCACGTTGTCGGTCCCACTTATGCCTAACTTGATCAAGGTCTTCCATATTAAAGTCAAGACAACAGTAAAAGCACATATTTTACTACATTTGCAATTCGCACTGGCTTATAGAATTCGCGTAGCTGTAATGTTTCCATGCCTATTCAGCTTGTGGAATCTTACCTATCCGGATGCGGAAGTTGTTGAAGGAATGTTCGTTGACGTACTGTAGCTGGTCACGGAGACGCAGCGCGTAGTCAGCCATTGCAGTCACGTGCCGGTAGCCGACCAGGTCGCGGGTGGCAGCAGTCAGACCTGGTCAATCAATACGCAATTTTATGGTGACAGTTCAAGGTGAAACTGCACTTAATAAAATTCAAGATTAAGATTGCAAAGGTTGCAGTTTTTTAAACGTGATAACTACTATAAAATGTTATTAAACTTAATCACCTGAAGCTGCCATGTAAGTAGCGCCGGTGCTCTTGATCTTCTCAATATATCTGAACCGTTCCTCAGCCAGGATCTCGTCAAAGTCCGCGATGATCTCATTCAGCAGACGGAGACATTCCACTCCCTCGTTGTTGCCTTCGAGCTCCACGTAGAATTCAGAAAAGTTCGGGATCGAAGCGAACATGACGCATACCGACTCGCATTGCTCGTGGTAAAGTTCCTAACAAAATAAAATAAATAATAATAACATATTTATTAAACGGACTTTATCCATTCAAATTCATTATACATTTTCTACATCATATGTACATATGATCTCCGTGTAATATCTAACCCTTACATCGATGTTCTTGTCACTGCAGAGGAAGTGTTGGGCGACATGCTCGGGCAAGATATTTGCTAACAACTTGCGGTTGTACGCCTCCAGGTGTTCCATGTCTTCCTTTTCCTCTGTAACAAGGCCGACGTTTTTTTTATGTGATTTACGTAGTAACTACATTGATAATTAGTGATAGTAAATTGCGAGATGCAAACATCTTTTGAAATGCCACTTTTTGATTTCTATTAAGAGTTTAAAAACGAGAACAAACGAGCCGGTGATTGGCAACGCGTTACGTAAAAACCACTAGTCTTAAATTACCAGTAGCTTGAAGTTTCCAGATGAAGTCGAGGCGGTAGGTGCTTTCGGTTTGCTGGGAGTGCAGCAGGAGAGCGATGGCGGCTCCGATAGCTGTCACGATGTTTATCCATTGCTGGTTCCAGTCGACGTCGCATTTGTTTCTACAACGTTAATCATAGTTGCATTATTACAGTATAAAAGAGTTTCACAGATCCGTTGAATATGGTAGCAATGTCGTACTGGTAATTGAGGTATGTGCCGTCGAAGTAGACATGTTGGTGCACGGTGACGGCGACGTAAGTGAAGCTGGTGACCACCAGGAGGATGGTCTTCACCATGGTTATCAAAATCTGGTGCACGGCGCAAACGAACATCACTATCAGGGTCAACTGTAGGTAGTACTAGAGAAACAGGAAAAAACATTATAAAACGCATTTTAATTTTTTATGATTTTTACGAGTAGAAGAAAACAAAACAACGAATTCATTGATAGAACTGACTTTAGAAGTTAGGATGATGTATTTTCGGAAAGTTTACAGGTAATTTCTAAGGCGATTTTCATATTCCCGAAGCTAAAAAGAAAATGTGAATTTTGTAAAGGTGGTAAAAATTATTCACCTCGTTTAGATCATGGGTGCAGTAAACTTCACGCCCTGAGTGCAGGTGCTGGTTGTGGCGCATGCTCGCGTCCATTGCCTGAAAATAAACATGGCAATGGTCATATAATTATAAAGTTTTATTGGCCACAGGAGATTTTTGTTGGAGGTATGTATCATATAAACGTTTACATTGTGACGGCCTTAGCTAAAACGGCTAAACCGAATTTAAAGTGTAAGCTGCATTCTTCCTCAGAATGTCTTATGTATATAATCGGGAATGAACATGCATATATTCAATTATTTACTAATGAAGTGTTCCTTTTCGCCATGCAATTTGGATTATGTTACATTAAATAAAGAAGAGTTCTGTAGATATGTCAAATTAAAGAGACAAAGATAACTTACCATAACAATTTGAATCTGCATGACAAAGGTGCTGACCATCAGGAAGGATATCAGCTGGGCTAGAGTGCGGTTGGTGTGGATGCGGCGCGACGCCTCTCTGGTCCGGGGACTGGTGCACTGTAACATACACATAAATGCTGGAATCGTGAGACCTTTGTATATTATATTATGTTTTAGGATTAATTGAAAACCGGCCCTTCGGTGTACACCGCAGCACATGTCTATTGAATTCTTTCTTTTGAATCAACGAATTTCTTTCTTTCTTTCTTCTATTAAGAAATTCGAAGGCCTACATTTTCATCTATAAAGTATTGTGTCCAATACATTTACACAATTAATTAAGAAAAAATTGTTATTAACTTTATCATTGTGGAATAAAAAATAATGACCACACATCTAATGTAAGATCATATAAGTATTATACATTATCTGTTTCTTTTTCTCTTCTAATTAGAAAGAACCCTTTACAAGAACTTACTTGTAAATCAATGCAGAGGATGAGATACGTGCAGCAGGCAATGATGATGCTGCCAGTGACGACTGTCGTAACGACGATCGGAGTGCTGTTTATTTGTAAACATTTAATTAATTAAAAAATCAATAAAAGAATACTTAGATTAAAAAGGGTTTGACAGTATTAGGGATTACTTACAAGCCGAAGATGAAAAGTTGTATGACGACAATAGCGACGTAGATGACGACGGAGCACATGAAATAAAGCTTGAGCATTCGGTCGGGTTCGTTGGTGTACTGCAAGAAAATTTATAACGTTGTTGTATAAACAATCATTGACAGCGTCTTGAAATTGAGTTGATTTTCTCATTCAATATTTAATAGGAGTCAATTTGAGAATGTACAATTTACCAATTTTATGAATTCATTGGCTCATCAGGGTAAAGTGAAAGGTGGGCTGTAAGAGAAACGCCCATAACGCATCTGCAATATCTCCAGTATTACTAGTATATGTAGTCCACGGGCCTTTAATTACTTACTAGTAATACGCGAATTGCTTTGCAACCTATTCCTGTTTACAGTAATAAGAAGTCTCTCTTAGATTTACAATGAACTATAAATTGAAGGATTAATAGTGAAGTAGTGGTTTTCACCGGGATGTGTGCATGAAAAGTGGTTAGGATCTGGTTTGCATGTGCAAGCGTTTACCTTGCATTCAAGTTTATGGTCGCGGAAGATGAGGGTGAACGGCTGGCAGTGCTCGGCGCGCAGACGGTCGATGGATCGCGCGTCGATCGCTTTCATCAGGTACTCGTTCACTTCGTCCTCGGGTTTCTTGTTTTCATTGTTTGTGTCAACTCTATGAGAGAACGTTAAATTAAAGGGTTAAAATTATTTTTATTAAGCACCTTATAGATTTATTTATTTATTCAACAAATCAATCAATAGAGACTTTATGTTACTACGTCTTGATATTGCTCGGGTAAGACTGATTACAAGTTGACTATCTTAATGTTTATGTTGGATGAAATTACACAAGTAGTTCGACAATTCATTAAGATTGTTTGATAGTTGAATTCTAACATGCGTGTAAACATTTTATGATATAATTTATGTAGTTTTAGTAAAGAAATAGATTAACTAGTATCACAGACTAACAAAAGTGTTTTCAGTTTAATATCGTTCCGTCCTGTTCCGCATGATTGCGAAGACGTCGAAACTTATTGCTGGGAAATGTCGTCAACATTTTCACGGTATTTGAACGTGGAATCTTAAAACTACAATATCGGGTCTTGGTAACATTTCTCCGGAATGTTTTCCTCTCCTCGCTTGTCTCCACCGAAAAGAAAGATATTAGAAATGGCCGCAAGGGAAGGGTCTTAACTTAATTGAAATTGAAAAGTTGTGAGCTCCGTGCACTCTGACCGAGGCCGCTGTCTTAAAAAATAAAAACAGAACCAAGGAGGAACTGTTTGAACAAACGAAAAGTAAATTAATTTCCAGTTGACTTTATAACTTCCTCATTCTTTACTTATATATTCTTATCTGTTACCTCAAACATAAAAAAAAACACGTTTTTATTACAGTAACTCACCTACTTAGTCCTAACTCGACATACTTTGATGACGTTGAATTTTCACCTCAAAACAATATAAAGCGAAATGAGTAAAATTAATTTTATTGAGTTAAATAATGATTACCTTAATTATAGCCGTATAGTGAAGTAAATTAGATTTTACTTCAGCCATTTCTAAACGATCGAATCATTTACACGTAAACATAACGACTCAAGACGAATTGTTTCACCCAAGTTAAATGTTACGCTTCTTTAGGTAATAAAGACAAACGAACCGTTGTCCTGGAGCGAATGAATAGGATTTGTTTCGCGAATAAATTATTTGTTACTAGCTAAAGCTCCCGTCTCTGCCTATTTAAAAAAAAACAGACTCTTAGTTTTTAAGTTCAAATAAAATTTCTTTCATAAAAATATAGGAAAACAGTTAGTGTTTTATTAGTAGTTAGTGCTGAAATTCAGATGCATTTGTAGTTATTTTTATCAACTTGCAGTTAAATTATTTATTATAGTTTTTAAAGTTTGCTTACCATAGCCCTTATAAGGCGAAAGGTTTTTAAATGTATACCTGATAAAACGAAAAACAAGGAAAGCTTGAAAGATTGTCTTTCATGGTAATTCTTTGTTAACATTATTACAAAATACTAACTTGGATGAATGCTTTCCATGTTGGGAGCCATGCCCCATGACACGCATTTCCTTCGATACGTTGCCGTTGACGGCCGCCGAGTGCGCTGGCTTTGTGTCCTATACATAAGGACAAGAATTTGTTCACAGCAAGAATTTCATTAAAATAATTAATCAAATGCCTATATTCTGAAATAAAATAAATCTTTTTTGTTCATGTAATGAATTTTCATTCCGAATTCTGAGAAGTAAAGGGTTTATCAAAACTTTATTGCCAGGATTTGCTTTTTCTCAAATCATAAAAGGCGTTGATACAGCTGTCGAGTATTCCATAACTTCAGCAAGTTCTTAATTCATGTGTATTTTTAAATAAATGTATAAACCAATTTTATACATTTTTTTTTCATCGGACCAATCGTTCAGGATTAGCTGCGGCTCAAATGGCCCACAGAAGATATGCTTGGATATAGGTATTTCTGCTGACACGTGTGCGTGCTGATGGTTAATTTTAGTTCAATGCGACACTTAGATACGAGATGGCCGCATGCCATGCTTGTACTACAAAAAAGCTTACCACACGGCTTGTATCGTCAGGCACGATGAGGAAAGTCTGGATGTTGTGGTCCTTGAGGTAGGCGTTCCGCTGGTCACCGTGGCCCGGCTCCACGCGGTAGTCATCGCCGAGGCACTGCAGGGTCTCGCGAGTGATATGCACGCGTCTGTACATGTATTGAATATGTAACTAGTTTTTAAAATACACCAATACGTGACTTACGACTTTACATCTAAACGGTAAACCTCTGGCCATGTTGTATAATTTTGAAATGATGATCAATTTCAAACGTCACTTCATGATATACAAATGTTATCTTACCCCGCGACGCCACCGCTCTCCATGTAGTTGGCGAGGGTGACATCGTTGGACCAGACGTCGAACTGCCACTTGCGGAGTCCCAGCACGACGCAGTGCACGCGGCCCGTGTGGATCCCCACGCGCATGTTTACGTTCACACCAGTTACCTCGCGAACCAGACTGTATGTACCACAAAAGTGCACGCTTTAGTAACGTATCATAAAAATTTACCTTAATAAATCTAGAAAACGGGATTTGTTTAGGACTCCAATGCGAATACTTCTGTCAACAAAAGCACTACTATTTAATAAATGTGGTTACAGCGAACTTCAGTCCGCTTTCTTTCATTATGGATTCATTAAAACAATAAAAAATAGATTTGACGGATGCTAAATTTACCCCGTTAAAAAGTAATCAGCGGAACAAAGGTAACCTATGTGCATTATAACATTTAATAATGTTTTCATTGTTAACACGATCCAATCAAGCACTACAAAGGACTTTGTTTGTCGTGTTCGTTATAAAGTAAAAATGCCATTTAAAACCTCTTTTCAAACCTGCATTTCATATTTGGTAGTATGCACAGCAAGTCAGAAAAAGTTTGCATGGATTTAATTAAAGTTTGTTTTGAATTTCAAACAATTTCTGGCACAGTTTTTCGCACTATTGGATGTTGTTAGAGTCCGTGGGGCAGAGGACATTGAAGAATATTATTCGAGAACAGCCTTGCATTTACGCAGGCTTTTATCGTTTCGGAATATAATTACCTTAACAAAGGACTGCATTACTCGGTGTTTCAGTAAAATTCACGTACAGTTTCAGTAAAATCTTTGTTAACTAAGCTGAGACAGCTTACTATTATTTAACTTTTAAATATTACAACTTTAACAATATTCCTAAAGGCATGCTCCATCAATCCTTAGATATGAGTTCTAAAGTTTTATAAATAAACTTTTACTCGTATCACTCCGATCGTTCCCAACTTCTCTACATTTCGATATTGATAAATAGTCGTAGCTCTATTTAAAGCGTACCTTCTAAATAAAAATTAACATATCTAATAGATTTTCTTTCCGAATAAGAATAAAGCAACTTTGCACTTAAGATTTGACATTTAACTTTTTATTTCTATTTTGAAGTATTAAATATAAATTATTTATGAATTCCAGAAACCATTTAATATAACGTAACATGATGATTTAATTCTTGAATACGGAAATTGAGGAAAAATAAGTATTGTAGTTATAATACCTTATGTATGAGGACTAATATATGAAAGAACGAAGGCTGTATGAATGGATTATTTGAAAGAACATACGTGTAAGAAGCCAGTGAATTCATATCTGAGGTAGGATGATGGTAAGACCTAACCTCCGTAGGAAAAAGGACTGGAGAAAACAAAGGAATGGTAAAGCGACTTACGCAATGGCATCAATCATGTCGAGGCCCATTTCGACGCAGCATTTGGCGTGGTCGTCGCGCGCCTCGGGCAGGCCCGACACGCAGTAGTAGCAGTCGCCGAGGAGCTTGATTCTTAGGCAATGGTGTTCAGCAGCCAAGCGGTCAAAACTGCGTAGACAAATAATATTACTAACATAATAAAAAGGCAAGTATGTTATTTACTGCCAAGTAACACCAGAAGTACGAAACACGTCGAATATAATTTGGAGATGGTCATATTTATTTCATTTCAAGTAGACGAAGTGACAAGCGACAGCTAGTTGTTTATAAATACTTATTCCTTTGAGATTTTGTTGGACAATAATTTGGATAATGTGAGATGTTCACTGAGTCGTATCAAGATGCTTAAGGAGCTTGGTTGAAAATATTTAGTTTTTTAATACTAGAGGCGATCATTTATTAATCTGTTTTAAATCGATGAATCAGTTTTACTTGTTCATAAAATTACAAGGGTAAATAAGAATAATAAAATTAAGAAATAACCACTAATGAATTCCATTATGGCTGTAATCAGTTTTTCTAATGTAATAAGGTGGTTCGACATCAGCTAAACTACGCTCTAAAGTTAAATAAGCTTTCACTAACATCAAATGTTACACCGTGCTCAGAATATTGCGGTGGTTTTGGTCGTTAACTTTCAATACTGGATCTAAAATTTTGAAAGTTGCTCAACTGAGGTAGTATAATTATTAATATTAGAATCTTGCTTACAATTATTACATTACATTCAAGTCATGTGTAGATAATTGAAATACTAAAATATTTATTTCTTAATTTCCTACGATGGTAGCAAGAATTTTTTTTTATGATAATGGGACTAATGATGGCGGGAGCAACGATGCGATCATCGGCCATCATTTGCAACACATGAGGAACTGGAGAATCAGATAAAGTTAAATTACTTTAAAGGAATGCATACATTTTTTTAATAGGGGTCGTTACGTGAAGAGAGGGAGAGAGAGTATTGTTAGAAGGGTAGAAAGAAGCTAACATCATTTTTAAAGCCATTTCAATTACAACATTACGAGCTTTGTGTTATAAAACGCTTTGTTTTATAGGTAATGCGTACTGTAACGAGTTTTATAGATTTATTAACGCCGTGAATAAATAATGAGATGAGCTATTCCGTGGGGAGGGGAACTCTCACAGCCACCTTTATAAATTGTCGGCGTGTAGACGGGTGGACTCTTGTTACTTTCCCTTTTAAATGTAAAAAATATTATTACCTGTAATTTTCGCTTTTTCATCAGTGAAAAAGCGTCGAGTGTGAAGATAGAGTTTTATTTAGGCTATTTTTGATTCTGCTTAAAATTTTCGTTCATTTACAATTTTAAAATGATTTGTAAATAAATATACAATGACTTTTAAATACTAACACAAAAACTTGAACGAATTTATACTATAGTTAGAAAATATATATTCTTTATTAAACGTGAAAATACTGTTTATATTGATCGCAGCGTGTTCTGATATCGATAAATAAAGAGAATTGAAAAGGTTGCCTTAACGAAAGGGCACAATACCATGGATAAACAAGTCGGAAGGTAAATTAATTGAAATCTTACTACAATAAGAAAGATGATTTAAAGGACTATTCATCCGTAACGACGGTGTCCTTCAAGACGGTCTCCCGAATATGTTTTTATATTTTATCTTCAATTTTTATTATTCCTTAAAAGTAGGAATAAATAGGAGGCCGCACCAATCGCTAGTTCATATAAATATAGAAATCACTGTATTTGCAACGTTTGCGCTTTCTAATTCTGAAGCATAATTCTGAACAGATTTTGGATGAATCTCCAAATGCATCTAGCACGGCGTGGAGAAAAATCAGAACAACTATTGCCTTCTGCAAATTTTTAATCTGTAAATAATATCAAATATCATGCTAATAGTTAGGGAAAATCATACATAGTTTTTTGTGGCACTGAAAGAGATGTAAGAGCGACTAAGTCACAAGGGAGTCAAATAGAAAAATAACGTACTACTGCGTAATTTAATCATTCGACCCGACCTTTCAAAATTCCCTTTTATTCTCTTGTGGCATATCTACCAATTACATAAGCATATGTAAGTATTATCATTGGGGTATGAATATGAATTTCAATAAATTGGAAAGCAAAAATATTTTAGATCCACAACTCTTGGGAATGGACGTAAATAAAATGTTAAAAGAAAAATAAACAAAAAACGATAAGAAGTTAAAATTCTTTAAAAAATCCAGTGACATCAAGAAATACCTATCGCCTTGAATTGATTAGATTCAATCATTTGCCTTTAAATATTTGTAGACACGATGTTATAATATAATCTTTTATATAATAATAAAATAATCGCATTCCAATATGGCATAAATATTTCTAACCTCTGTGTACCCGTATTCTATTTATTTCCCTTCACCTTTTTTCTTCCACATACATATTTATTTGGTTTATACCGTTTTTATCCGTTCTTTGCTTAGGTTTGAATCTTATTTACATTCATCCCTTCTTCTTTACTGTGACACTATTAGTAGTGCTGTTGTTTGCTAACAAATTGCTTTTCGAGTGTATCCCTCTACCTATTGTACCACCCAATTTAACTATACTTTTAAAATGAACCATCAATGGGATTATCGAAGTTTTAAAAACTCACTCTCTGGCTCTTACTTGAACATTAATGGAAATTCTTTTTTATAAACAGCATATTTTCTTACTTCCATATTAAATATTTAAAAACTACACATTGTAACTTACGTCTATTGATTTGTCCCCTTTGTTGCTATTTGTACTTTACTATTAAAAGTAATGTAAAATTTTATTACATTAAAAGTAGCGTCGGTGTCTTTATCCCTTTGCATTTTACGGCGCCATATATCTCGACCTAACCTTATTTAAACACAAGGTTCACCCTTCTTATCTAGTGGTTATTTATTTACATGTACAAAATCTCGCAGATCCCCACACAAAGTACAGTATTAAACCTGGGACCACTACTAACTGAAGACATTTTACACCCCTGACATTTTTGTCGTCAGAGACTTTGTCGTTCCGTTTATTCTTACATTCTTTACAATATTATTCTTAAGGATGTATTAACCAAAACATCTATAATAAAATATTAAATCATGTGAGTTCTATAATCTATATCTGTACTAATATTATAAATAGGTAAGATTGTATTTATGTAGTAGTACTTGATAGTATATATCTAGCTTTAACGGTTTTCTTACAATAACCACTTTTTCGTTTACAACATTAATTAAACACCGCATGCTATATGCGCCGTAGTTTTATTAGTTTCAATATTTATTTTTTATTCAAATTAAAGCGTTTGTTGTCAGGAGAATTTAATATAGAATAAAGTTGTTCTTTATAGTATTTAAATTAGACTAATAGTTTAGAAGATATCGCCTATACAAACAATAAGGGTAACCGAAAAATCAGCTCACAAACAACCGGGCTTAGAAATTTGGAATCTTGCATCAGTAGATTTCTGTTATTACGTAGATTACTACTAAGTTGATGTGATTTTGAATTCTTAATCTCCAGGCGGACGACGTCGTGGGGAACAGCTAGTCGTTAAATATATTACAAAGTAGATGTAAAGAAGCAACAAGGGTTCTCTTTTCCCGTACGTATTGATTGCTAATCTTTATCTGTACATATTTATAGAACATACTCGAATAAATTATGTTGATTATAACTGAGTTACGAATGTTATTATAAATTTTATTGATTTATAGCGTCCACTAAAAGATTAATAACATGTATTTTGTAAACAAAAGATATGGAAAATAGACTTAATCAGTACACACAGTGGTTAAACAAGAGTAGTACAAGTGTGTTTATAATTGTAAAAGTTTTAATTTTAAAAACCATTTTGGTATTTGATGAAATATGTCTTTATATTTACACCACATCGGACATAATTTCAACAAGTATAAGCATTAATGTTATCTTTTGGAAAATACAAACGTATTTTCTAATTTTAGAGATGTAACTTGAATAGTATATTTATTAAAAGTAAGCACTGACCGGGCGAAGAGCTCGTTAAGCAGACGCACCAACTCCTCAGCGGTGCACTGGTCCGATAGCGAGGTGAAGCCGCAGATGTCGGCGAACAAGATGCTGCAAAATTACATCAAATTATTGTTGGTTCTGGAAATATTCTGTATACTATAATATCTTACTAACATAATTTAAACTTATAAAAATAAAAATTAAACATGATAATAGAAATAAAATCAGTAAAAAACATCAAGATGATGTTTACGAATTGTAAAAAAAAAATGACTATTATAGCTAGTCAGATATTATGCAGGGACAAATTCAAGGTACAGTCGCGGAATACCGCGGTGTGCCACTTAAGGTCTAAGTAGTACTAAGTATCGTGTCTCAAAAGATCGAGACTGATGATGACGATAAAAATCATGTTGATGATGATGTCCTGGATCTCGATGATATCAACACTAAACACCGATCTAATGTTTATTTTCTTATATTACAAGGTGGCAAACGAGCAAGCAGCCTCCTGAATCTGGCAAAATGGCTGAGTGACCGATGCCTATAAATTTTCGCAATAGCGGATGCGTTGCCTACCCTTAATCGACGGAGGTTGCAACGCACATTCCCAAGTTCACTTTCATATCCCATCCTTTCCTTATAAGAAAAAGGGCGGGAGTGAAAAAGGACTAAAGTTGGGCCTGGTTCGATATGGGATGTCTTCATAACAATCAACAAACACCAAAACGTATGAAGTATATTTAGCACGAATTGCATGTTTTACGATAGTAAGAAATTCTAGAAATGCCAAGTAACCATAACATTGAAGTTGTTTTGTCTGGCTTTATTTTCTAGAAAGTGAAAAGACAACAACAGTTATAATTGGAGTTATAATTAATGGGTTTAAAAATAACTGCAAGTAAACAATGTTGATGGGCAAAGTAACGAAGCTGCATTGTTGTGTTTATAAACAATGTTTTAGCAATAACATTTTGTTGTTATCAACATGTGTCGACTATCAGTGGAATTAATAAGGCATGGATAATTTCAGCTTTGGCGACTACGCTATAACATATTAATAAAATAAAATCATAAATTATCTTAAATGACCAACATTTACATCAATGACATTTTTTTAAATTTTTTCGAAAAATATTCTTATTATTGTAGCTGTACAGGGTGATTGTTAACGGACGGACCAACGGTTTTGAACAGGACGAGGACCTCAATCGTTTTAAGGCAACGTATGTATGCCCTATTTTTTATAGTTTTAGTGTTATTTAATTTTTTGTAAAAAATCGCAAAAATCGGATTTCCGACTAAAACTTGCCCGTACGTCCAAAATGTGTTTACAGAGATCATTTTTTTCTTTAACAAGGCTAATAATTGGGCCAAATAAAAAAAAATGTAAATTTTCTCACACAATTTTAATTTTTTTTAATTTTTTCTTTTTTATTATTATCGTGCAAAAAACATTCACCTGAATATTAAAATAAAATTAAAATATTACACTTAAATCGTATGAACCTTTAAAAAATTAAAAAGATTTATTGTTGCAGTTATAACAACCACACTAAAATAACAAAACTTCAACAGTTAACAATGATTGACTCATATTTCTAAAATGCCTATACGAATGTTGTCGAATCCTTCTCATTGTTGCTGGGAGGACGAGACATTACGACAGTACACAAGATAGAAAGAGATGGATAATAGATTGTTAACATCACAGTCGTTTTTCAGGCGAACGACTTTTCGTATCGCTGCTAGTTGGACGTGCACGTACTCGTAGTTTAACGTGCTTCATATTGCTCTGTCGTATCAATTCTAGCGGAAAATGAAGCGAAGATATTATATATTTCTGTATAATTTCCGTTTGTAAGTTAAAGTGAAGCGTTCTCTGGGACGGAACGCAATATCGGCGGCGCTTAAACTGTTTCGCGCACTGATAACGAACGAGCTGTGAGACGAGTCACGCTTCGGCGAACAATCGCGCGCTTACTGCTGACTGCCGACTGACGACAATATTTTGAAGCTTTCACGCGCCACAAGTATTAGATTAATAACTACAGCCACCACTGTTTGATACTCTCGGCATTAAAGGTAACATGTAATTTAAATTAATTAATTTATTCTGACTCGTAGTTACTTTAAAAGTTTGTGCACGATCAAGCTAGACCAGATTTCCGTTTAAAAAAATACTATACTTTCTGACGGAATTACATAATCATGTTTATTTGTAGGTCGATAGATTACTATAATTAGTGCTAATGTTTTTACTTTCAAATTGCACCAATAGCAATATATAATTTTTAAACTTTTAATTGAGCAATGAAATAGTTTTTTGTATTGAAAGTACAGTTGTAAAAATAAGACAGCAATAAATATCAATTTCAGATAAAACACAGTTGGAAAATTGGCCAGAACCGGCTGCTATATTTCCCGAGCAGTATCTTCACTCGCCATATAACTCGGATCACTGAGTTCGAAATAAATCTTGTTAGCGATATTTCACAAAACGTTTTAGAAGGAATGCAACTTGCACGTATTGAATTTTGCAGATAGTTTTCATTTTATTGAAATATATTTTCTGTAGCATAATTCCTTCTGATACTATTTGTGCTAAAAATAAACAAGATATTATTATTTATTCGTGTGAACTAACCTGACATTCTCATAGCGTTGTATATAGATCTTATGGAATTGTTCCTGCCTGGGTTGGCTGGCGATGTCCGCCTTCATTTCCATTGCAACGTGTCGCGGCAGCACCGACAGCAAAAGACGTTCCTGCATCAAGAACATTAATTACAATACAATCGAAATTTAGGTTTAACCCACGAAAATCCTCTTAATCTTGTGTGCGTTCGTAAAGTGATGTCACCAAATATTTCTTTGTTTTAATAATTTAAAACATCATTCATGTATTTTAAAATTATAATTTTAAAAATAAATATAGCATTGATAATTCTAGATCTTCTAATTTACAGTGATAAATTATATTTCTTGTACATAGAGATAGTTGTATCATTACATAATATTGACAACAAAGCTCGTTATTTCTTTGACATTGTCTAAAGGTTGTCTTTATGTGCCTAAGGATTTTAAAAATATCCTTAAACATTTTACACAAAACTTTTTTATTTTAAAATATATTTGAAAAAGAAAAATGATAGAGTTAAATCATTTATCAGACTATTCCAGCTTTTTTTTTTTACCGTAGTCTAGTGAATTTTAACGAAATTATACAAATTCACTGAACTACGAGACCGGTATTCTAATGACTAGGTTTTTAATTTAATATTTAGTTATTAACATTTAAAACGTAGTTGAAGTACGTTGCAAAGACTGTCGACGACTTTAATTATAAGCTAGGCAACTCACTTCATATGGAAATCATAAAAACGTTTATTTTATGCATTAAATTTTGATATTAAAAAGAATGTTTTTCTGTGCAAATGTCTTTAAATACATACTGCAGATATATTTATATATATAGTAACTACGATGATTTATCACTTTTCATTCTATTTATTCTATTTACGGATGCATTATGTAATTAATGTGACCTTAGCGATATGAAATGTATATAAATAGGTAACCGATTGTTGTTACATATTTTAATTGACATAAGCAGGAATATTTGAAAAATCGGCTTTATAAAAAATATTTACATATGTAAAAAAATTATTTACTTTGACAAAATATAAAAAAAAAACGGTGGTTAAAGCATACAGCTCAATATTTTTGCTGTCCATAGGCAAATGGAATTCAAAATGGTAGCACAAAGATATTGACGGAATACCAAGACAAAACGAGAAGCCAAACCGTCACGAGCACTCACGTTCGTTATGGGCTTCGATAAAAAATGCCGTTTACAATTGAAATAACAGAACAAGGTTATGAAAAGAAAACAAGTCAGAATTAAACAGAATGGAAGGTTCGGAATTCTGCTACGACAATTTTACTTGTCTAGTAATTATTAATACTTCAACTTAAAACTTTGTAGTTATCCTTTGAGGAAATTGCGAGACAAAACGAAAAGAACTAATTACGTTTATTCATGACTAGTATGAAACAATTACGACTCTGTTAAAATAGAATAGAAAGTATAATTTGACATGAACTGATTGAACAAAGGTATAATATACCGTTTTTGGGTGATGTTAATTCCGGCGTGCGGATTCTGGATTAGCTATGCATATCACGGGATGAGGGATACGTGATGTGTGATAATGACGCTACTTTGCTCATTGTAATGAACACCTACGAACCCGATTTTGTTATTAAAAAAACAAGTAATTTATCCACATTTTTTTATACGGGAAGGGGGCAAACGAGCGACGAGAACACCGAGTTGGTCAATGACATCTATGGACATCCGCAACACCAGAGGAACTACAGATGCGTTGCGGGCCTTTGAGGAAATTGTAGGCTCGCTTCTTGAAGGACCCTAAGACGTATTGGTTTGGAAATACCATTATTAAATTTATGATAAATTAAACTTTTTATTTATGAAGAGAAGGGCATTTACAGCCGTCTACATATCCTATCATATAATATTCTGTTTCATTTATATTAAAACTAAATAACACACTAGTATGAGTACGCAAAAATTTATGTTAAAGTAAATGCTAAAAGACTGAAAATTATGTTTATTTCGAGCATCCACTTGATTTTAAGGTTTTTAAAAAAATTAGGAATCGTTATTTTTTACAAGGAATCGTTCCACAAACTTATAGTAGACAATAAAAGACTAGGAAATTCTCATAGTAATTAATCTAGATGGACAAAGTCGCGGGAAACTGGTTACTGCTGTAAATGGGATTTCACATAATTACATTGCGCCGGCAAATAATTGTCGAGGTGCACGTTGATTTTCTCGTTGTTACGTGTTGGTTACTGGACACTGTTGGTTCGTATATCGCTACAGCGGCATTGTTTTTCTCTTATTTTTATCAACAAGCGAATTGAACGTAGCTGTCTTGTCTCCTTTTACAATCGCCTTTGATTCTATTTAAATTCTAGGAGCTAAATCAAACTGAATTAAAGTAATCGGAACTGTAAATGGAAAACTTAGTTTAATGTTTGACTTTAAAGTTGTCATACAACTTGTTAAGACAGAGATATGTTTGAAGTTACGGGGACGAGCCTGTTGCTAATTATTACTTGTCTATATTAAATTGGTTCTGTGTGTGTTTATAATGATACTGTATTAATTAATTACATTAATTTCATGTCGGAAATTAAAGTAATTTAAATAACTTATTAACTTAAGTAGAACTTAGACATGAAATAAGAAAATTACATCATACTGAGTAAATATTATTCGATCAAATACGAGTCCTAGTTGCAAATAAAAATGTTAAAATTAGTTACACTTAGTGTAGAATTAGTATGATAAATCTACACTAAGGGTCTCGATTTAGTGATGTAAGACTGAGTAGGAGTGTGAGTAGTTAGGTACCAATCCTTACCTGTTGTTGGTTTTCGCGTTGTGTGACTAGACGGGCCTCCACACAGTCGCGGGTCTCAAGGAACGCCCGGCGCTGGGCCAGCTCTCGCGGGTAGTGTGTCAAGATGCCGGCAAAGTTGCTGATCATAAACGCGACCAGGTTGCAAAAGATCTAAATCAAAACAGTGCTATTAATGTACCTATACATGTTACATTTGTAAAATAACCTCCAATTACCCATAGGCTAATATGTAAGGGTAGAAATATACTACGTCCTACGATAAAAGCCACGATAATTTGAAGTTAGTGACACACGGTTAGTTTCTTTTTATTATTATACCGTTGTTTGCACCACTCACTACTATCTTATTAGTTATTTGTAGGAATAGACGGAGATTGTCTCGTTGCAATGAACGAGGCAATTTTTCCTGAAGTGAATCTTATCACTCAGTATGAAATTATTGAAATAACAAGACTAATAAAACATGCTTCTCATTAATTAGTTACTTTTGGCTATTTATTAAAAATGTGTAATTATATGAATGGCCGAATTTGTAAATGTACCTGTGCGTAAGTTGCCTTGCCAAGTATAAGGTGCGCAATGATGTTGATGGCAGCCAGACAGAATCCACTGACGGCCGCTTCGTGCAGGCGCACCGGCAGCGTAGCGTATGTCAAGTAGATGAAGAGAGCGCAAGGGCCGCAGCCCACGCTCAGTGATCTTTCACAAAACATGTTAAGTTAATAAAGTTAAAAATAAATATTCTTAAACTTATTCATTTGGATAATAACTTTAGGATAGCGCTCTGAAGACGCCAAACCGTTAAAAGAAAAATAAAACTGTTTTTCTGTTTATTTTTGCTTATATTAACTTCATTTTGTTTCAGACTTTTCATTTTGGTAGCACAATTTGCAACGTTCGTCAAGTTAATTTAGATCTAATAAAGCACTAGATTTTTCTTTTTCTCTTATTAACTAAACCATAAGGAATTATGTGGAAAATAAGGTTAGAGACAACTAAATATGTAAAAATAAAACATTACTTTACTATATTTTATCGTTAAAAAGAAAATGTCAAGAAGCGTATTTTGAAATCACGGTAACTCGAATTATATAATTTTATATTTTGATCTCACATATTTATTTCAATTATATTACATTTCAGTAACACAGTTATGAAATTTTATCTTTAATCTTTCGAAAACAAACACGCAGGGTGAGAGTTCGTATAAAATACAGAATAATGTAATTGAGTACAATTAAATTAAATGCAATGAGATAACAAATTGAGATATTAAATAACAATAAAGAGTAAAGTTGTCAAAGCAAGTGTTTATAGATGAAAGTTTGCGAAAACGCTAGTAACCGTATACAACAGGGGAATTAACAAATACAACTTTGGCTTGCGGCGAGCATTGTTTGAAGTTAGAGTAGTTAGTTATCGCAAACTAGCTTTAGTAAGACAATATTTTTTAAACAAATTTATTGTCAGTTTAAAGATAGTTCTAAAGACGTTCCGTTGCAATCTGTATTGTGTGCTATAAAAATCGTCAAATTCTGCTGTTACAAATAGGGGCTAATAAATTGTGAGAAAAGTAGAAAGGTAACTGATGATTTATTTTAAAATTAATGGTCAATACTCACCTATAAACCAGGGTCCCGGTAAGTGCCAGTTCGATCAGAAAGAAGGTCCCCAAAACGACATAGGATATGGTGAGCAGATATATCTCGTTCATCGCCGGCCGGCTAAGGCAAGCGATGAGACCTGGCAATCAAAAAACTATTAATTTACCAAATTCGTACATTCCGGTCATAACATTTAATTTTAAACAAAAAGAATAACACTGTCTTATACCATATTTGCTTTCTACCTTTAGGTAATTCCATGCATCAAATTGTATTTAAATCTATAGAATTTCTTATTCTGATAAAACCTAAAGTTCGTGAAGTGTTTGAGTTAATTCTTTGTGGTGTGTTTTATAATGAGTAAATTAGTGCTTAATCTGGACCTGACGTTAAATGGTGGTCTAAAGATTGTACGCTTTAGTTTAATAGGTAATCATTAATACAATAATAATTAGGTACTTACAGCCATATATGAGTGAGGCAATCGCCAGCATGATGACGCTGATAATGTGGGCGAGGCGGTCACGGGTGTAGTAGAGATCTTCAACAGTAGGGTACAGCTCTGTCACTGGGTATTTTCTGTAAAAAAATATACGTCACAACAATGTAATTGAAATACAATATTTCATTGATGATGAAAAAATATTGAAAATTTCTTACTTGTATGGTTCAACGGTATAAATCATGGTAGAGTTTGGTGGCGGCAGGATGTCTTTGAAGTAAGAGTGAGCAGTGAGCAGGGATTGTATCTGCACAATCATGAGCGCCATGGTCACTGTCAGTAGCAACCCAAGCAGGTGCGTCATGTTGGTCTGGTTCATGCGCAGGAAGTAGCGTTGGTACAGCATCTCCACCTAAAGATAAAAAAATCAGTTCAGAAATCATACTAACTATATAATATAGTACATACATATTGTATAAAGAGTATAATCTGCAAGGGATGACATAAAAATTATAACTATGATAATTTACATGGTGGACCAGTTTGACTTTTAAGTCGAGAAATACAACTTGAGGTGACTGCATAATTAGGTTGATTGATGGTATTACTGAAAACTTATGTAAAAAATTTACAGTGCTTAAACAGCTTAAATGTCGTGTCAATAATAAAAAAGCGGATATGTTGAATAAGATGTTAAATAATAAAATGTTGATATGTAGTAACTATAATTTAAAAACTATATCTACTAAGTATTAGCATATAAAAATGTAAAATTACGTTAATTCAATTCAGCGTGTCAAAGACGTTGGGTGTCCGAGCGCTTGAGTAGAAGTAAGGCGAGTCATGAGGCATACCACATTTATACTTTCATTGTCCGCAGGTTGTACTAGCCAATTATATGTATATTTTTAGTGAGTGATAACGTCGTACCCTAGTGCGTAGTAAACACAAACTATATCCATATGTGCTTGTTTACATTTTAAAACTCGCACGCGCAGGTGCGATCACAAAACTTTAGACATAATGTAGTAGACTGTTAACATTGAACACGTAACTGCGAGCGAGGTAATGAAAGTCGCGCTTTTCGCGCTATCGAAAATTTCAAACATATGAGGTTAACACTCCCATGTTTATATATTACTTATTTTATGATACATGATAGTTAAGGAAGGGATTAGGGGGTAAGATTTTAGTAGCTTGAACTTGCCAAAAGGTGACATGCCAGCTACTACTCCATTTTACTGGCATACATATTTCCACCCAAATGCTATGCTTTTTATATGAAAATTGAAATCAGAAAAGTTTTTTAAAGTATTCCTGTCTGCAGTCGCGCAAAAGCACTGAGAAATGAAAAAAGCTTTACACTTTTATGGTTTCCTCATGTAAAGGATTTTCATGTCACGTGGGCGAACGAGTCGTAAACTGAGAAAAATTTCAATGAACAATTTTGCAACCGTCTAAAGTTTGTCATGTTACAATGCAAACTTAGTAGTTTAAATGAAAGCTATAAATCTGTATCGTGAGAAATTTTCCACGTTGTTCTATTTTAACTATACCGAACGTTATAGTTATAATTTATGTAAACATATTAAATTATAATGTACGATTGTAAGGGTAAAAAGGGTACTACGCTTTAGGAGTAAGTCACGGTTTCGTTGTTCCCCGGTCAATCTCACTAATGCTACAAAGTGATAAATGCGAAAGTTTAGAAAGATAATAGTTTTAAGCATATAAATCAAAGACTAAAAGGATCTGGACGATATTTTGCACAGAGATAGATAACTGTTTGGAATAGCGCATTGGCTAGTTATCCTTTATTGTTTATTTCCGCGTGCAAGAATTTGCGAAGAAAATCTAGTGGAAAGTTTGATAGAGGTTGCATAAAATTCTAAATATAAAAAGATAAGCAAATGCAAGCAGACCATATTAACTAGGCAAGTAACGAGGGGCTAAGGAAGTGACGACTTAAATGCGTTCAAAGCTCAGAGATCTTAATTAAGAGAAGTAGGCCAAGGCTAAGCTACATTGTGAAAATGTTTTATTTAGTTACATTTTATTTTTCTTACATAGAGTTTTGAAAGTTACACAACATTTGTTTAGGATGTAATGAAATACATATAATTAATAATTAAGATTAGAGAGCGTAAGATTCATTATTTATGAGTATTGTGGTTTAATTGTTTGCACAATAATAAAGAAATAAGAAATGAATTATTGATCGTTTACATTGTTGAAAAGTATGAAAGCGTCATAGACATTGTTAGCATAAAAGATGTCGTGCCCCGTCGTACTTTACAGTTTTATTGCATCAAAGTGTCTAGGGAGAGATGGAGGACCCATTAAAGGGCTAAGTAGCAAAAAACGACGCTTTATTGATTTAATTGCTTATTTCTTAGTTGCTCATTTTTATTAAGAACAACAAAAAATACCTAAATGTATTTCATGATGTAATACGAACTAAACTAAAAAATTTGCTTTTCTGTAAAGTCGCCTTACAGACTATAACGTACTCGTAAGATTATAGCCTAAGAAGCCTCTATATCGTTTGTTCTGCGCTCACCCTTGCACTCTCGGCTCAGGCGGAACATGACAGTGCAAAGAATGACTGTTTTATATGACGCCACTTCACAAGTATTGTAATTTTTTTTATCATTTCAATGCATTATATGAGTTTTCACTGATACTTGTTTTTTTCCGATATTTTTATGTGAATAAAACTTTCGATAATAATACACTCGTTTTTAACTAATTACATTTTCGAATACATTATTTAAATGAAAGAATGTTTCTTTGTAAGAAAGTTTTGAAATACTGTAAATAGAGTATTTCAAATCTCTTTGTAACATTCATTTATAGAAGGTATCTAAAAATTAAATTAGTTAATAATTGATGTATTATTATCGAAAGTACACTTGTACCTTTAAACAAATTTCATCCTGAATATTTCAACAAAATGTTTCGCAAATAGATTGAGCGGGCGAGCCGGCTGCATCGCTCACTTCTAATTTGCAGTTTATGCTTCACTAAGCGGATTAATTACTGCTACCTGCTATACTCGTAGTAACAAATATCGCAAGGTGTAATTCTAACTATGAGCCTTGACTGTCGAAACCAGTAAAAAATCACATTTACATCCTTTAATTTTCTCTAAAGCAGACCGAAACAAGTATCAACTGCCAAGGCAGTAGTATAGGAATATGTTGCAACGTTGTCACTGTCAGACATGTTATGAGATCTTATGGCTCAGCGTCCTTGACTTGTAATTTGCAGACCTCGATACGTACTATGTGTTTTTCGTTTTTGAATTAAAGTAGGTTTTGGTATCCAACTTTTAGTGGTTATTTTAGTAACTACCATATTTTTTGTCGTGGTTGTTCACAAATTAAAATGCCAACTATTTAAAAATTAAAACTACTGTTCGAAGCAAACTCTTGAATTTAACTTCTTTGTTCCTAAATAAAGTAAACGATTTTATAATTACTGAAGCATGTTGAAACAAGGAGAAAGATTTCGGCTGTATTTATGACGTAACTGTACTCTCTAGGGACCCGTTTCGAATATACCAACGCGCCTGCCTCGTGTTGAATTAAATTATTGTGTGGTAAAAATTCATCCTTACTTTTAAGGATTTGCTTAAAATTGTGTGTGTTAAATATATGGACTTACACTTTATACATTTTTTTTTCCAAAATCTTATACATACAAACTGACTGATATATCAACGCACATTCGAAACAACTGGGTATAGAGACTTGAAATTTTATTGAATTTGATATAACGAAACTCATAGAAATTTAAAAATTGAAATTGCTTACAATAAGGTGGTATGTTATAATAGGTTAAATTGGACTACGATTCGTTTTAACAAGTTAAAAGAAACTTTTCTACTAACCCCAACTTTACGTAGATCCTCTGCTTACCTTGTTAAAGCGAATAATGCTAAAGCTCGTTTCTAGTAAAAATTCTCTCACAAAAAATTGCGAGAACACACTTTCAGTGATAAGATACCACTTATTGGAAAATTGTTTATAATCATTATTATGATTTATTGCTTCTGTGCCCCTTCAGTTTATCAGAAATCGCAACTTTTAAAAGTAACAACAATTGCGAACGGTAGAGTTTACTGCGCAGCGCATTTTACACAATAATAATCATACAAAGTATTTATCGTGTCTGAACATGTCGAAACATGAATAAATGTAAACAATAAAGTTGTAATTATTGATTGTATATGTTAGACAAAGCTAATAGGGTTGAAAAAGAGATCAATACTTTTAGTATGGGTTACTAAGCCCAGACTAAAATTGTTATTAATTGAGTTAAAAGTATAACGATGTGTGTTTACAGTAACTAGATTACAGTAATATTATTAATTTTAAGTTTTAAACAAAAACAAATGTTACATGACCCAAAAATCACGCGTCTGATAGATGTAGAACATAGTCTGAAATAAAAAAAAGTAACAGATAGTTCCTACATTGGTATTGCCTGCTCTGTCTCATTTACATCACAACCCTTAGACTTTAGTTAAATGTCATAGTGTTAAGAAAAGCGGCTCATGTGCGGCTCCAATAGAATTGATTGCATTTAGTCATTACAGCCGAGAATACGGTCAAGGCTTGAATCCTTTGAAGATAAATCTGTGATAATCTGTGGCGATGCCCGGCGACGCCTGGCGACGCGCACACGTCCATCTTAATGCCAGCTCAATTAGCGATGCCAAGTAAATGTTACGAATTTAAGTCGGTCCCCGGCACGCCCTTAAGGCCACGAGCAAACCTTTCAATCGATTTTAGTCGTAATATACGTAGGTAGCAAGAGATAACTACATTAGGTGTCCGCAATATGTCTATTGAAAGGTAAATTATAAATATTTGATGTTCTTATAACATTTATATGTTAAAAAATGGATACACAAGTGTGTGTACGTATGTTATTGTTAACATAAAATCTTGTCATCCCTTTTATTGTGTTTGATAACAATATATTTTGACAGGTATCTCGGCCGTGGAAACCGACGCTTGGATTAGGATCTATACTAATTAGCAAGAACATATAATGATACCAATATCTTATGATCTCATTACACAAGTTTGTGTCATAATTTAGTTGAGTTTCTAATCACGTACTACACGATTTTACGTCCCACAAAACTCTAACTTTATGTTTATCAGCGAAGGTCTTATAGCGTGTAGGCTTAACAACATTTAGACAAGTATCAAATTGAGCGATTCCTGAGCGAAGATTCCTCCTTTGAAGTTTGAGTGTCCTTTTTATATTTTACAAAGAGTAGCATATTAATATTAATTACGTTTCTCTCGAAGTGGTTTTTATATTCGGTGAAAACTCGGCTATCAAATCGCGATTGTCAGTTGTTACATTGAGATTAAATCCATGAATTTAATTCCGTTTCCGAAATAAACCGTTACATTAATAATTTACTTCATATGTATAGTGAGTTGTCTTGTAAATAGTTATAATTTCAAAATCTATCGAAATCTGAAATCTATGTTATTCAGTCATAAAGATCTATAAAACTACCAAAAATTATTTATGAAATCCAATATAAGTGAAACGCGATGACATCCATGATAATAATATTATTCACTTTGAGTAAGCGGGTGACATCGAGCACGTCATTAAAAATTCAGCACAACGCAGGCCGTAGAGAGGCTGGCAGTCAAATAAATTCTACATTAACAAATTATAACGAACCACCTACGAGCGTAATAATTAATTAGCCTTATTCATCTTTGTGTGTCTAAAGTTTTCACTTTTACTAGAATATTCAAGACTAAAGTACAAACAACTTTTGCTACTAAGTTTGCATTTATAAAATAATGCTTAAAAAAGGAAACTATAGAAAAATGGGGATGCTATCTATCTAATTTTTCATTAAATTTTGAGAAGATTGTAAGTTCATGATGATCATCAGTATCAACAAAACAAGTCAAAAAAATCATGAACAAGAATCGACTGGACAAACGATTTCACCAAAAGTGAATTTACAAAATCGAAAACATTGCAAAGAGCCACAAAAAGCAAGCCTCTAGGCCTTTAAGCTCCCAAAGCGACGACGGCTGAAAGAATACATGAAATTTTTAAAAGGGAATTCGAAAGCAAACTGCCCATGACGTACACCAAATTCCAAAAATGACTGACCCACTTTTAAATAATTGTTATATCTTTATTGTTATTTTTGCCATTCTAGTTAAAAAAAAAGTTTAATGTTAGAATTTTAATCGCTGTCGAAATAGATGCATTTATTCCATATACTTACTTATAATATAAGTAATATTACTGCGGTTTGCTATTTTTAATTGTAGTTAAGAAGATAATGAGCTACAATGTCATCAAGAGGATCTCCGAGCCCCTCATAAATATTTAATATCACTGGTCTCTTCAAAGTATAACGTGAGATAAACTCGAGTAATATTCCCAAAATCGCCCTCACGAGCTAATTTTTAATGAGATACGTAATGTGAAATAATTTTTTGTGATCAACTTTTTAAAAAAATAATAAATTTCGTTGTTTTTTGATTTCTCGCATTTTGTAATTCGCCACCATGACGTAGTGGTAAATAAAAATAATGGTACATTACTTTAGTATTTATTATTTCAATAAATATATTTGAAGATAGCAAAATAAAAGTAAATGTGAAGAGAAATTGTAGTTGTTAAGTTTGTGAAGATTGGTGCTACTGAAAGTTCAGCACAAAGTTTAAAATTCTTCGTAACTACTGAGATCGGTTTCTTCGATTGCTGTATTTCATAAAATTGTAACTTTGATCGCTAAAAGAATTTTGCCATCTTAAATATTTATAGTACATTATAATTATATTTAAACCAAATAAAGGCGTTTCTCTTCTAACAATACGAGAAAAATGTATAAAACATACGTATCTTAAAATTGAATCTCTTGTTATTCTTCTTGTATTTTAATTCAGTGAATGGCTTACATAATATGAGATCAGGCACACAGCATGCGGAACACTCCTTAGAGAATTCAATTTATTTAAAGAACGTGAACAATATTTTATACAATCTCATGTTTTCTTAGAGATATCAGCACTTTTCTAAGAGCTTACTGAGTCACTGTATTGTGTACCAAGTCGGTATATGCTTTTGTATCATAACAAATATGTTTTGAAAATATGTATGAGGCTTAGAATAAAGTTCAAGAGAGTGAAGTTATATTCAATATTTTCTTTAGAGGGCTAATGATATTATGACAATCAATAACTTGAGTTCCACTGAACATTTTCAACTTAGTCAACATACTACCTTTGTAGTAGGGGTTACTTGATAGACAGGTTTGGTTTACGCTTGAAAATGAACTGTCAAGTACCAGTGCGAATGTTAAGCTCTCTCAAACGATTTGACAATCGTTTAAGCTTGATTTAATGATGGATGATTATAGGATTTACTCTTCTGTGATTTTAAAATAAATTGTTGTTCTTAGCTTGATGTACTTCATACAATTTAATGGATATGTTTTTAATTACTATTTTTTATATTAACCAACTTTATAACAATGTATGAACATAAAATCTTCTGTTTCTGATTTACGTTATATTGTACTAGCTTTCGCTCGCGAATCCGTCAGCGTGGAATTTAAAAAAAAAAAACAAAACTAAGTAGCCTATGTGTTCTTCCAGACTATCCTCTACATCAGCCGTTTAGGCTACAAACTCTAACAAACATCCATCCATCCATCCATCCATCTAAACTTTCGCATTTATAATATTAGTATGAAGTATGAAGTATGAATGACAAATATGTATATTTGTTAACTAATAAACGTGAGACGTTTAGCAGGTTCAATAAACAATTCTAGGAATTCGAGGGAAATTCACGTCAACAAGGTACAAGTTGTAAATGACGGGGTTTCCGTAAAGTTTTAACTTGCATCAAGCTGCAAGGATAAAGTGAGCATGCAAGAATTTCAGCACGAAAATGTGGTGGAAACGTGCGAAGTGCTCAGACAAGTTTAAGCATAGACGATGAAAGTTAACTAAAGTAATTTTATTGTTATAACAAGTATCATGATTATCCTTCAGAAATGGAGAGGCAATTGAAAAAAGGGGAATATGAAGTAAGCCTAAATACCAATTATAATGTAATATATTTTCTATACTAATATTATTAAAGGAAGGATTTGTATCTATGTATGTATTCAAATAACTCAAAAACTACTGGGCCGATTTTAAAAAGTCTTTCACCGTCAGACAGGTAATTTTTCTGTAACATAGCTATATTTTTTTTTAACTTCACGCGGGCGAAGTCGCGAGCAACAGCTAGTATATAATAATAAACGATGATTATGAATGTGCTTAGTAATAATAATATAATTTTGTTTAGTGTTAGATTTTAAATAGTAATGCCATGCAATATAGTAAATAGTAAATTGTTATTTATCAGTATAAGTTTTAAACAAGGATAATTTTTTTATTTAAATATTAAACAAAGATTTATACAAGTTATTTAAATCGAATCGGTAACTTCAATTTGTTACTATCTTGTAGTTTTATCGAAGATTTGCTCATTCAAAGTTTTAAAATTCCATATGAAATTCGAAGGAAGGAAGTTTTCTAGAGGAAGTTCATAATGCTTTTAATCCGAACTCCATTCTTTGGCTACGTACACGGTGCAAGTTAACGAAAAGTTAACGTCTGTTTAAAACAGTTCTTTATGTTCGGAGAGTAATGAATTTAAAATAGAATTATTGTATTACAGCTTCATTAGCCTTGAATCTTTGTCTTTTTTCAATTAAAAATAAACAAGTGGTATATTAAAAGCTTTGATAAAATGTACATTCCTTTTAATCTCTTGACACTTGAGTTTAAAAAGAGAAGAACCTGTTTGACATAAGTTGACGTCTAAACAATGAGTGTCACTGTAATAAAAAGAAGACGACTTTGTTGGTATATTGATTTCTTAATATATCATTGAAAGGAAGAGCAGGCACTGTGGAGGGCGCGTCTCTTGTCACTCCAATAAATCAACTTGACGATGTACGACCGCGCGGATGTTTTGTTAACGTTACCCGCAGGAAAGAGAAACTGACAAAGCGACACACTCGATAACGATTTCATTTCACATTTTATTATATTGATGCGAACACAAGTAGCAATTTTTAAAGTTTAAATCGCTTACATAATAATTAGGCTATATTAAATAGTGACTGCGAGCGTCAGTGGCGCAGTTGTTAATCGCTTAATCGGACTGGACTATAATCTATACATCCAGGTTCGATTCCCGCCAAGTACCAGTGTGTTTTGGAATATCGAATGTACATTGATTCGGAGATGTAAAATCTTGATTATTAGATATTTGATACGAATTGAATATATCGGCGAAAGTGAAAAACATGTTTGAAGTCAACCAACCACCAGTACTTGGACAGCATGTGTGATTATAGCTTAGTTACCCCTTACTTAGGGTAGGTTCTGAGCCAAATATTTGGCTTGTATAGTGTTGCTAATGATGAAATTGTGTCGAACGTCAAGCAGTTAAACTACTTCTTGTCTAAAGCTATTAGACGCCTTGCTAAAGTTTTATGAATAAGTTATAAGTTATTATAACTTAACTTGAAAAACTTAAGGTAAGTAAGGAAGAATTAATTCCTATACCATAACTCTCATTCTCTCTTTTGTTCATTAATTTCCAGTGCAGTAAAATGGATTTTTAGTTGACATGATTCTTTTATAGGTTTCCTGTCGTTGGCTCATAGCCCGCCAAAAGCCCGTTGAATATTTATAGGGCTGTGTCGATCGAAAAGTGAATAAATGAAAATTGACTGCGACAAAGATACAAATATGATTAATGTCAATCAGTTGAATAATTAAAACGGAAAAGTGAAACGACGCGTATCGGAATTTTACATCTCGTAATACTTGAAGCGTGGATTTAAACTTTATCAACGAATTACATGCAAATGCTCAGTAAAATATTGAATACAATTAAACGACCTGTCTTTATCAGCAATTCTTTTGTCTTTGCGGTTCGGTGAAAGATAAATGAAGAACAAAGGGTACGAAGGCCATTAATGTATTTTGTTTTAATTATTAACGCAAGGGATTCAAATTATTAGAGGTCTATTTCAACAATTGTATCCAATTGTATGTTTTAATGAATACATTTTGACATAATTACATATGTACATACATATATTTGCAATAGTTTAGGTTCAAAAACTTTGTTTAAGCCAGTTTTTTTTGCTTTTTTATTACTTTACTGGGGTAAAAGTCTGTTATGTAGAACATAAAGTTAAATCCTATACAGGGTTATTGGTAATCAGACGTATTCCCGTTAGGAAGTAATAGAGGGGATCATTTTTGATCATTTTTACCCCTATATAAGGGGTTAATGCATATGCATTATCCAAAAGTTAACCGTTTTCGAGTAATCTTGATTTTTCGATTTTTTCAAAATAAGTCGAAATTACAACTTCAAAAATTTATTTAAAAAAAACTATCAATGAAAACTTAAATTTTTCTTCGGATTTATAAAAACCATTAAACACTGATTATTTTACAATATAAAAACATCATTTATCTGTCCAAATTAAAAATGCAATTGAAATTTAGCAGCCAAATATCCTTACTTGTTTATAAATATTTAAATATAGATTGTCTGTGTATATAGACCGACCGACGATAGTATCAATCTAGGGTAGAATTCTAGGAATACGTTCGTCCGATGAGTGACGTGTTCGTGCACATGACGCCGCTTTCGCTCAAATTGAACGCGCCGAGTGATTGCCTCAAAGAATTCTCAATTGTTGCATCTACCTATGTTGATATAGTTAACACGTGTGTGTGTGCAAAATTTAACCAAGACGAAAGTTGCAAACTAGGTCGATATTCAACATGTTTTAGTCAAGCCGCCGCCTTTTTCTGTCCCGTGACTCTCATTCTTGTATTATAATATTTTTCTTACTCAAAAACAGCGAATGTTGTATGTGGCTCATTTTTCCTCAGGGGTTATTTCTTGGTCTTCATATTTCCCACTGTCACACCAATTGTACTTAAAAGCGTAAAAATATAGAATATCTTTTATTATAAATTACGTAATAGTAACAAATGTGAATTATTATCATCGTTTCTCGTTTCACTGAATATAAGAAGATTACTTAATTAAAATGAAATAAAAATGCTGTCTGTTTTATTCGTCGTAAATGGTTTGTTTATTGGAAAGTGAGGCGTAAAAATGAAAAAGAGAAAAGTCGTAAAAGTTTAACATTCACAAACAAAAAGTTTAAAGCCAGCGAACTGAATTTCATGCATAATGAAAAAGTTAAACGAAACCGGTTTGAAATAAATTAATAAATCGGATCGGAACTTATTGTACTCACACTGTTGTATCGAATATGTTCATTGACGATGATTATTTTACATGTTAAACATAAATCTACTAGCGCTGGCTTGCTAAAGATTTCATTTATTTTATCATTACCTAGTGATTTATTAGTGTTGAACTTAATCTCGACGGAGTAAAACTCAAGTTACTTAGTCGGAAAAGCATTTCACGAAGTTATCGAACCAAGAACACCACCGAATGGCTATAAGTAGCTTTGGAACTGGCCATTAGTCTATCTAGTCTTAGCTCTTTATGTATACATAGACTTAGAAGTTGCCTCTACAACGACATTTAATATCGTCCGAGAGGTTGTCAAACAAGTTCAAAGTTTGAAACTACATTAGAAATATGTTCATCTTAAAAGTCCTTTTCATTTCAAAACATGAATATATTGTCAAATTACAAGACTATAGACATGTCCAGAGGGAGTCTGGCATATCCAATTTAATATTTACAAATGTCGAAACATTATTCTACGCAGTAATGTCTGAGTAGAAAGATAATACATATTGACGCTGTAAGATAATGATCTGTTTACTACAATTCCCTTGTGTTTACTGAAATAAGAAATTGATGAAATTAAATAACTTTTACTTTTTTTTGGCATTAATAACAAGAAACAGTCATTCAATACCTAACTGGGATTCAACACTTATTTTTCGGTTCCTATCTTGGATATCAAAATCGCTAACTACGAGTACATTTGTTATAAATTGTAAAGAGAACGACTGATCACTTTCTGAAATTCAATATAAAGACTTCAAAGGCGTCAGCTTAAAAGTAAGCGCCATTAAGTAGCTTCACAAAAAGCTCCTCTATTTTTTGTTGCAGTGAAATGGAAGGAAATGAAACTGGTACATTAATTTTTTAAAAAAAGTATTGGTTTCAAAACGAGCGGAAGGCATTAAGCTTTTTTATTTTAAAACAAAAATGTATACACATTCATTTATTGACTACATTTTTAAATTTGATTTATATAAAATGAGAGATTTCTTTGTATCCCAATACGAGCATTAACGTAAACCAAGTTCGGGCAGTTTTACCTGAAATTTTAAACTGTTCAGTTACAACTGAAGGTAACGTTAAGTAATGTGTAACAAAATTGTTGGACAGTTATTTCAAAAATAATTTATCCTAAACAACGTTAATATCTAACATGTAACTGGCTGACAACATAATAAGTAGAGATTATGTTCTGATTGTCAACAAGGTGTTTGTAGGCTTATCGGATATTACGATACTCTACAAGTTAGTTGGCGGTAATATAACATCATTATGAACATGGTTTCGTTTTATAATACTGCTTGTTAAAAGACATGCAACTAATTTGTAATATAAATTATTTCCAATGTTTACTTACCAACTTTTATGACATACAAATCTGTCCTCTATTGTATCGATCCTCTATTTCATCCATTACTAGTGATTAAGATTCATATAAATGAATTACAACATTTGTATCTCAGATGTACAAGTAATTTGATGTTTAGTGTTATATAGATAATTGTGTTAATTAACTAACACGATACATTGATACATACAACCATCTAAAATCGATAGCACTAGTTAAGGAAACTCGCCTTGTGGTTGTTTAAATTGACCCGTATTCCATATCAATTTCAAACATAGATTACCCGTGGGATATTTGATTTCTAATTTAAATTATTACTGCAACGCTTTATTGTGTTACAACTAATTATATAGCATGTATTTCTATACAATTTGCAGCAGTAGAATAGTATTAGTTGAAAATCTGAACTTTAAAAATCTATAATAACTCATTATTAGTGAAGAAATACAGTTAGAGGAGTATGATAAATGTAGATATCGTACTGATAGAGGAAAATGGATTACCTGAGTGGAAATAATATTATTGTTTTTTATTAAACGCTATAACTTTTAAAACAATATACAAATAAAACCATCTACATTTTTATTCAACATTGAAGCCAGCAGTAGGTAAGCAATATTTCAATTTAATAATATTGAATTTTTATTACATAGGAAAAGTAATAACGACAAATTGAAAGGATAACATAACTGAATAGGTATAAAATTACGATGGCTTAATAAAAAGGCGAAACGTTTGACGCCGACGAATTGAATTGCAAACAAAATTGGACGCAAAACGTAACAAGTTCGTGTGAAAACACCTAATATTAAATTATAGGCAAATCCGAATGTTTAATAAATTGCATTAAAAATTCAATGAAGTTTAAATGAAATAAAACTAGTTAATATAAATATACGTCCAAGCAAAATTACTTACGATGTAATTTGTAAGTATTCTGTAAAAGAATTAACTTAAACACAAAATGTGAAACCAAAACACAATCTCAGCATACATAAAACCTCGACGTGATCAAGACGCACTAATAGAGCCAGCCTACAACCAAAGTCATTGTTGACATCTAATATAGAAGTAACATTCAGGACACAAAAAAATTCTATGGTTCATTGCCTAGGAAAAAGAACAAGAAAATAATTACTTACATGTAGGTTGTCAAATCGGTGTGAGGCGCACAAAGTGCGTAGCGGCGGGGGGAGCATCTGCAGCCATCGGCTCCAGTAGCCCCGGTCGGCGCCCGCTTCCTCAGCGGCGGCACCATCCGCCCCGGCACCTTCGGCGACCGCTTCTGTTGTAACAAAAAAAGTATTACAATTCTAATCTCTTAATCCGTAATCCGTTGGACTGTACGTTGGGGAAAGCTGTATATGAATGTCTAGCAGTATACTGACATATCCTGATGCTGATGATGGTAATTATGATGATTATGACGACAAAGCTAGATTTATTTTAACTACGCCATATAATAAATTGTGGCAATTAATGGGGAGGTCTTCAACAGTGGACGACCTCAGGCTGACATTGAGAATGAAGATGATGATGTAATTAATGTAAAACTAACAAAAGTTAACACGTTAAAGTTAAAAAGGAAGTCCTAAACAAAACCTTCTACATTTTTTATGAAATGTCCTTTGTAACATAAAATTCGATCACAGGGGTTTTGTAAAAACCATTTAGTATCGGATTACCAACGTCCGCGGAGCGTAACGTAAACGTGACGTTAAATCGGATATTTCAAATTTGATATTCGTGATATCCGCTGGTCCTTTCACCGTAGAATTTTATAACTCGCCGTAGATTAATGTCACATGTCTTTTAAACGTATTTTTTATCTATTCGAAATTAAAAGTTATAAAGTTAAGTGTCAATAGTTCACTGTAATGCATTGTTAGGTTAAAAGTCCAACGATTTGTTAAAAAATCTTCGTAGCAGCAGCAGAAGCTTTCAAACTTTTGTGCTACAAAAGCGTAGCACTCGTAGACCTAAGCACAGGCGATAGCTATTTTATGAATCAATTTACCATCGAACTCGGGCTTCCACTCTGCTGTTTACCTTTTACATTATTACTGCTACAATTTCCTCTTGGCTTGCATAGTAATATCTAATAAAAAAATAACTTTGAATTTATTATAACAAGCTTAAATATACATAACATTCAAGTAGAGCTCGCTTTTAGTAAAACACCTTATTTTTCCATTTAAAATAAATATCGCCTTGATTAATAATAGATAACAATACACACAATAAGTGTTTGATAAAAAGTGGGCTTCTTATTGTCCTTTTAGATATAAAAAATACTGTTTGATTTTATTTTACTACCATTGTAAGCAACCATACAATCGTAAGAATTATTTACATATCTATTTTTGGATTTATAACCATTTTCGGAATATAAATAATAAACATCTATGTTAAAACATTGATGTAGGAAAAAATATATTTAAGATGACAAGGCAACTGTCACGTTGGTCGTTGTGAAAAGCCGACATAAAATATGTTTGATATCTGTCCACACACGCGTGTTGATGAGTGTTATAAACCTACCGCCTGTCACTTGTCGCTTGTCGACACAATCTATCTCATGGAATATGTTGGCAAATAAACAAATGAATATTCAACCTCAACGTACGAAAGAAGGGGAGTGTATAAAATCTTATGTGGAAGATATATTACTTACTCATTTAAAACAGGCACCATCAAAAAGTATCTTATGACAATCCTGCAGATTCACTTACAGGTTAACATAAAAGTAATAGCTTTTAATTACTTCTAATGTAGAATTGTCACAGAATATAAATTTGAAATGCAGACAATGCGTTCATTTAAAGGTCTTATGAATATTTGAATAGTCGCATCGCACTGCATAGCAACAATCTTGCCGCTAATTGTGGAAGCTTTGGCCGGAGCATGCTCTATTCCCAACTGCTTGAATTGGAGGATTTTCTATCACATACCGATTTACTTCTTCAGTTTATAATCGTACACGGCACATTGATATCTGCCTTACTCTTAGATAAACTTCGTTAAAAATGCAAATTAAGAAGTTAATTTTAACATATTGAAGCAGACACATATCGATCACAATAATTTATATTTTTGGTCTAATGAGGTTCTTAACTAATGTAAACCACAATTTGTCGGTGACATATTATGCGTGTATTCGACACATTCGAATCCGAACATAAACACAATAACCTCTTTAAACCTGTCAACAATTAAATTGGCAAGCAATAACTCATTATTGATATACAACTGGTGTGTAACTCTATTTGTACAATGTTGTTAGATCTATACTTCATTCGTTCGGTTTTATAAATAAAAAAATAACGTACATATTGTAATTAAAATATCAGTTATCACAACAAAGTAACCTCAAAATTAACATTGTTTTTTTTCAATTCAAAACATTTTGAAATAGAAATTGTAAAAACAATTTAGAATAAAGATATAGAGGAAATAGATTGGAAGCAAGCATGACGGGAAAACGTTGTACTGCGAAGTAAAACCACGTCTAAGTAATTGGATTTTTATCTGATTACTGAAAGTTTGTCCGGCGTTATTAAAAATGCCGACATCTAGGCGTATCCATCGTTAGTAAATCTTACATTGCTGTGAAATCTTGTTTCTTTTAACAGGATGTTTATTTTTAACATGTTTAATATTTTTCTTATCATTGTTTTAAATTTCTGAATAAAACATTTGAACTTTTACTCTCATTCTATTTAAATAAATGGTTATAACAATGTTTGCAGAAACATCTCTAAAAACATATCAAAGCAATGCAATTCCGCAAAACTTAGAACGAAGTATTTTTTCGAGGAATTACTTCAACTGAAACAATAGTACTAAAAATAGTTTCTTTTTACATTAAGATACATAACATGTACATGTCAAATGGAACTTGAATTTCTTCCTTGTATTTTTTTCAATCTTCAAAGCTTTCATGACAATAATTGGATCGGCGTAAATATCGACGTGTATACGCTCTCACGTCGATGTCAAATTGGACACGCGGACGTGTTGGTACACTCGATGTGACCATTCGTAGTATCGTAATCGGATGTCCGTCTCGGATAGTTTCGCTTTTGAGGGTACTTCACACTTCACAGTCATTGTTTGAATTCCGAGCACAATTTCTAAATCTTCTTTGACACGGATACTATTAAGGATGTTGCTTTCAAAGGAAATTTCAAACTTCACTATCAATGTGTACTAAAATTATAACATGATGTTTTTGTTAATTACTGTTATTGTTAATTACTTTTTACTAATGGTTTTCTAGAGCGTCGATGGCTCAGTGGTTCAAGCACTTGCCTTGTAAGTATAGGTCTTTGGTTCGAATCCCGCAATGTACCAATGTGATATTCGATTTTTCGAATTATCATATGTATGTACATAACGTTTACCTGACGTGATGCAAACTGCACGTATCGGCTCAGAAATTCAAAGTGTGAAGTCAACCAACCCTCTTGGCCAGCGCGGTTGACTATGGCCCATTCACCCGTAACTAAGGGTAGGCTCCGAGTCCCTCGGTGGGGAAACATAGTGAGCTGGTGGTGATGAATAGTTTTCTATGAATTTTAGCGTAATGCTCTAAGATTAGAGATACTGTAAGCTATTGTATACCAAATATCACGTTTGTTACCCTTATAAAATGATTGTAAAGAAATCGCTTGAACACGAAATAATTTTGATATTACTTTCTCGTTTAAGAAAGGCGCTTCGGTTGAGAGAAGAGGTTATTTATGATAATTATATCATCAGGTACCGATTTATGAGCCCTTTATTAAAAATTCCCTTCACTTTGAGTTATAATGGAGGAAAACTTTGATCTCATCTTTGTTACGTAAAAGGATGCTGTGAAACAATATTAAATAAGAAAAATGTATTTCGTATTTTTTTAACATTATAAAACTTCGCATTAATTATGTAAACGAGAGATTTCGCGGAGTTAATACACAGTTAGTAGTTAAATTACATGTCAAAAGCAAACTTGTGAAATACTTGAAAAACGTTCATATATCGATTTTCCCGTCTATTAATTTCCGAACCCCTGTCATTATTGTCATTTGCAGGGTGTAATTAAATTTAGTGCATTAAGTAGACACTGTCTTTGTTGATTAATATTGTAGAGATATATATTCATCAATAATGATTGACAAGACAGAATAATTATATTGTACTAGCTTTAGTTAGCTACTCCGTTCGCGTGGAAATAAAAAAAAACAAAAGCAAGTAGCCTATGCGTTCTTCAAAACTATATCTGTGTCTCATTTCTTCGAAAACCGTTTAGAACTTTAGGCTACAATCTCTAACATCCATCCATCCATCTAAACTTTCGCATTTTTAATATTAGTAAGAAGTAAGATTTGGTTAAATTAATAAAAATCACTTTGGAAAATTGTTGTAGTCATGACCTAGATTTTCAGTTGTAAAAATATGTAAAAGAACATGACTGCTTCCTTTTTTTAATATAAATGAGTGTGAAAGCAATAGTGAAAGTTATTAAACATGTATTACGATTGTGAAGACTCAGCGTTTTGATGAAATATATTTATAGTATTTTCAATAACAATATGTATTTCTTTACGATTTAAGCCTTCCTTCGTTTCAACGTCGATTCTGTATTAAAAAACCGTATCAAATTAAGTTTTCTTACTTCGGATTTTATCGCAATTTATCTTGCAAAGAGCCCGAGCCTTAAGTACTTTTAAACTGTGACGTAACCTGAATAAACAAGAAAAATTGCTTCTCAAAAAACTTACGACACTGATACCTTTTTAATTTCCAAGTTTTTGGCGTTTATAACATCTTTTGTAAAGAATGTAAATATAATAAATTGTTTCTACAACATTTAACATAAAACGTATTCAACTGAAATAGACTTCTATGTACGCTAATTACTTGCTTTCTTACTCAATATGCCGTCACTTTTCTTCAAAACCTTTCTTGACAATGTGATAATCATTTTAATATTAAAACAAAGAAGAAGTTATTGATATAGTCAGTAAACTAAAATATTGGCACGTAAATAATGTATGTATTTGAAACGGGAACAAAAACGTCAATAGGATAAAGGTTACATGACGGTAAACGGATTTCCGTTTCATATGGAGCGTCTATTGATGCGCCTGCACGAGCTCTCCATTGTGTGCTATCTTCAAAGGCGATAATAGGAAGATAGCCCCCTGATAGCCTGCTCTCAATTTAAATCACAAATCGCTCATACTTTACAAAGTCAGATTTAAATACAACGATTGCAACGAATATTTACAATGAAACAAAATGCTCATACTAAATTTAGTTCACTTGTCAACCAAGACCTTTTGGGAAAAATTGGTGCGAGGTCTACTATTCTTGATCTTAGTATGTTTGTAAAACTAATATTAATGTGTGATAATCTTAAAATGTTTGGAACATACACATACAAATATAATGTATTAGCCGTGTGCAGGTTTGCCGATGGCTCTCCTCCCACTAACACCGGCCGCGTCCCGCTCGCCCACTCAGTACCGACAGTTAACAAGCGTTAGTAAGCTGGAGTAAAAGATTTTCCCGTTTATATTACCTAAAACTATGGACTCCCTGTTTAATTCCACTGAATAAATGAATTTATTATCAATTAAGTGTTGTTAGCTTCGCAAGCTACACAAGCAGGATTTATTTTGGCGGATGCTACACTTTTCTCCTATATTGAAAATATTAACTTAGTGTGGGTTTTCTTTTACATATGGAAAATATGAAAGATGACAGTATGTTTTCCTATTTATGTTTGGGCAGTGGAAATGCACCGTAATCATACTAATATGACTAATGCGAAAGTTTAGATGGCTGGATAGATGTTGTTTGAGATTGTTAGAACGGATTACCAAGAAATTTGGTATAGATGTAGAGGATAGTCTAGAAAAACTCGTTTGTTTCTATCCAGGCGGACAGAGTCGCGGGTGAAAGTTAGTAAAACACAAGATACATCTTGGCATGCTCAACAAAAGGTTGTTTAGTAAGCAAGTTAAATTATTAACAGATATTTATTATTTAACAGAAATGTAAAATTCTCTACGTTGAAATATCTTTATTTGCATTCGTATTTCGATAAGGTTGTCCGAGGCCAAATTTGAATATTGTTTTCGTAAAGCAACTTTTAAGCGCAAAACTGTGATCAAGTACGAGTATTGACTATTCATGATACTATCCATTTTTAAATTTTATTCATATGTATGGAGAAAGCTGGTTTGGTTGAAATGTCTCATTTCTTCAAATCTCGAGGTTTTTCTGTTTTTTTTTTTACATCGTTGTTCCTCTTTCACCTGCTATCATCGAATGTCTAATTTACATAAAAAAAACAATAAAGAATAAAGTTAAATAATATTTCTACGTGTATATAACTGTAAATATTTCCATTGAAAACATTTCTATTGCACGACTTAACTTAACTCCTGAGATAAGAAATTAACATATTTTACTTGTTCTATTCTTTGAAAAAGTAAACAACAATTTATTTCTAGCCAACAGAGGAAACCGAAGCTTAGGCCACTTTCAGTGCTAATATACGCTCTCGCTACGATCTGGTGTTTTTTCAGAGATCCGTTTGCTCTATTGTCGTCCAAAAAATACGTCGAAATAAATAGAAATATAACTATATTGTTATAAGTGCAACTTAAATAACGTGGAGTATTTGCGAACAAACAATGTTCTTGCGGCTAATGCGCAGTTCACACTTGGCCAGTATTAATGCACAGTAACACTCAATAACTGGACTGACATTCAACTGACCGGTATTCCAGGGAATATAAACACTAACTGCCGGTGAATCCATACAATCCTTCCTTGGTCTGGTCTATTGTCGGTATGTGTCAACACAAAAAAATGTTACTAGGTATATATGTAAAATTGATTATCAATTTAAATAGTTAAAATAAAGTTTTAATGTCTTTATAATTAAAAAAATACATTATAATAAATTGTTTTTTCTAGCCCATACAATTATTCCTTTTCTAAAATGTTGGCTTGAATTTAAATGATAGCACAAACTAGAGATTTAATTCGAATTGTAAGAAGTCACAAGAATTTCACGAATTCAGTACGAGGCTAATATAAAAGGTAATCGCAATTCAAGGCACGAGAAAACTGATATCAGAATTTACCATTAAGTTGAGATATGCGCGGCAATTTTTTTTAAATGATTCTGATGTAAAAAACATGTTTTTTTATTGAAAATAGAAAAAGTCTGATAAAGAAAATATATTAAATAAATAGCATCAAAGGTTATTTAATAAAAGCTCCAACAGGTTTAGGTTTAAACACTATTAGTGTTTTTACTTTGTACTTGATAGTAAATGACTTAACGAAGGTATGGTAACAATGAATAGGAGCTATGGACAGCCTTTGACGATATCGTATTACAATCATATCAACATGTACGACAACAGGAAGCTGAACATAAGGGTGTGTTCACAACTGACGAACTGCTTTCGTGCCGCTCGGAACTGCGCGAGCTTTTTGTACGTAGTATAGTAACAGCGAAGTTTGTTCGCGAACGTCTCACGGAATGCGCATTCGCTGTATAATAGCTAGATGTAGACGCACCCTTAGACGGCTTTGTGCCCGGCTCGTGCTATCAGAACCGAACACTATTTTAATACGACCATTGTTCACTTATCATAAATTCACAGAAAACGTCTTCAAACGGATTTAACTAAATCAAACTAGAAATGTAGACAACGTAGTTAATACTTGAATTAGAAACGATTATTACAATTGAACCACTGGAGTTGCTTTTGACGCTTTTATTTTATATCTAGCCATTGCTAGATGTCGCCCAGTTTTTATGTGATTCTGTTTTTCTAGTCTTATGTCAGTTTCATGCATACTACTTGCATTGATGCAGCGCCAGATTTGTCTTAAAAAACTTCGGACTTAAAACAATATTATAAAATCGTCATTGAATTATATTAAACCATGACAATACCCACGAAAGAAATAAATTTGATATTCACAATAAAGTAAAGGAAACAGAGAAGCCAAGATAATATATTTACATAATAACGTACCGTCGGAATATTGAACACATGACCTACTTGTAGCGATATTAATTCAAACGATTAGAAATCACGTCACAGTGTAGGTGTTTCACGTGGAAAGATCTCACCGCCTGATTCTGTTGAGGAACCGATCGTGTCGGAAATAACCCTTAACCAAACCATCGTCTATTTAAATGTAATTTGTATCATTTACCTAATGAATCGTGTTGTGATTTGTTTTCATTCTGAATAATGTTGAGTCTTTTTTTTATACAACATCAGTTGCCATAGTAACGTGTGGATAAATCTTTCTGAAAGATGTTATCTATTATAGATACAATTTCGCTCGAAATTGAATTAAACATTCGTAATTATAAGAAAAGCGGATAAAGCCGGGGGCAACAGCCAGTGACAAAAATTTTAGAATAATTGATATCGATGGGATTGACTACTTAGTTATTTGCCTATAAATAATATTTTCAATGCCATTTTTTTTTCAAACTTACGCATATTTATAAATCAATATTCGTAAGGCGCGTCTTATTATCTTCGTAATTCCGTACGACTGAATTTTCCGGATTATTACGTATTTCATATAACTGAATTAAATGTAATAAAGAGCTCTTAAATCACTTTTGTTTTTTCTAATCTAATAAAAGATGTTTTTATTTACTTGTTGCCAATTACTTATTATTCTTCTGTGACGACGATGGTGATTCGCAAATCATAGCCAGAACCATAATTATGTATGAAACAAATAAATATTCATGGTTCAAACTAATTTTGACATCACAATTCGAATGCCACCGTACGTTGAACAACGGAAGTTCAATCAAAAGCTGTTGCAACTCCAGTCATGACGAAAATAGCTCGCTAAAATTGATTTATGTTTTGTTCCCTAAAAACGTGCAGCTGTTTTGCAGAAACCACTAACTCTTATGTTGAAAACTATAGAAAATGTATCATAGATTTAAATGATTTTCTTACCTTCATTAAGTAGGGGTTCGACTTCTGCGTCGGGTCGGCCGGCGGGGCAGAGCGGCAGCGCCTGCGACGACGACGGCCCTGCACCATCAGATTCCACCTGAAAACATTAAACTCATTGCATAAAACTGTTCAAACTCAAACGTAAATACTCCACCATACTTGAACGATTAATATTTCAATGATTTTACAGTTTTTTTTTAAATACAGATTTAATAAAATGCCTCTCCAATTAAAAAGCCAATTAGGCAACATTTGCAACAAAAGCATTGTTATATTAAAAGGTAAATATCGTAGCAAATTAGACTTGAAAAACTCTGATTTTACTAGAATAAGTACGAGTAGTCCTAATAGTCTGTTTAATTAAAGAACAACAACGCAAAGTTCGCAACACCAATAAGATCAATAATGAGAACCAAAAGTAAATAAATGGTACCAAGTAAAGTAAAACTGAAAGAATTGTAAGAACTCACATTCTTACCTGACCTTTTTTTAAAGTATAGCACTTGCATTGTTTTTGCTCCGTAGAATTTTTAAAAAACCGCAACAAACTCCCATCGGTACAAAATTAAAGGCAAAGTTGAGAACGAGCAAGTTGAAGCAAATATAAAAATATAATCTTACAAATAAAACGGTTCTCGTCATATTTTAAGATGTTCTTTTCTACTAACGCTAAATATTTTAATTAATTAAAATGCACTAAACCATTTTATTATTCAGTGCGCATAACTTGACAGTTGACAAAGAGTAAAAAAATAAATAAACGTCATTGTCACAAAATAGATTATAAAGAAACAACAAGAAATGAAATCTCAAAATATTTATGTTTTTAGTTTTGGTCATTGACCTCAAACCTTTTGTGATGATTCAGCCTTTTATGGGGCGATTTTTTTCAGGAATGAAGAGAGGCAATCAAGAAACGAAATATAGTAAGACGAGAGTAAGAGTTCACGAAGTATAAACAATATAACTTAATATGTTATTTTTATTATTAAAAATACAACGTATTTACTGATTCTAAAACAAAATTTAATTGACAATACATTCAGTCCTAACTTTTAATTAACACCACGACATTTTATTTCATATATCAAATACTGCTGATGGGTAACAAATGTGTACAATTCATTAGATACAAAGCAATTTATATCTTTATTCAATCTATGCTTTGCAATCACACGCAGGAATAATTAAATTAGTGCTTGATTTGAGCGTTTGTAGACTCCGGGAACACTAAATATTGTTCTCATAAGAAAATCAAAACAAACCAAACAATATTTACTATTTGAAGGGATATTGAAAATTTTATTCGAGCGTAAGCTTCGAACAGCGGTAATCGAATTATTCATAATAAACGAACATTAGGGCTCGTCAGTGATTCTATTACGTTCCGCTATTTCGTATATTTTTAATAACATGCCGTCTGCAACACGAATATCAAATACGCAATTATTAACAGAATATTTAAAATATCAAAGTATATCTAATTTTTGGTTTTATAATCTCTATTTCTTCAAGAATGTGCAAAATTTAAAGACTTATTTGTTTATTTCAATATTTATAGACACTAAGTCTAATTAAGAGTAAGTAGGGATTTATTATTATTTTGGGAAGTAATATTATTTCGTAGATCTATCTTTGGCTCTTCGTAGGCAGCAGGGTGAAGTGTCAGAACACTTCAGCGGATATTGAATCTTTCTTATAACGAGTTTATATTTTATATTTATTAAAAATAGAAACGGTTCATAATGCTATAAAAAAACATATTCATTATAGGTAAAAATTTCAGCCTTTATACGTTTTTCTCTTGTGTAAAACGAAATAAATTTTTGTACATTACGTAGATATTTACGAAAAACGTTGTCCTACCGTTTGTCGGTTAAAAAATTATAATATTGTGAAAGGAAATCTATGTACTAAATAAGTAGATTTAATAACATTCGGTGGAAAAAAAATCGATTAACACTATTGGAAACTTTGCACTTTTCAAATCTTTCAGAGTGTAACCAACGGGATAAACTATACAGTTTATCCCGTTGGTTACACTCTGTACATACACACGTATGTTACACTACATACATACTACGTACATATGTTACACTCATTGTACCTTCTCTATAAACATACGTTTATAGAGAAGGTACAATGGAGCATGTTGTGCCGGTGGCAGCGGCGGGCGGCGCGGCGCGGCGCGGTGAGCGTTGGCTGATGGAGTCGAAACACATTAAAGTCTGTCAAGATGTCTCCAGTTTGTTTGTGGAAGTTTAAATTGAGGCTTTGATAGTCGTTTCAGTTGGTAATTGGATTACTCGGGTGCCGAGGCGGGATGCTATTAAAATTGATTATACAATGCTATTGCCGTAATATTTCATGTCATTGTGTCTACAGGCAGGCGCTTTACTACCATTGAAAATATTTGATTTCGTTTAGTTCACACCGAAGTGAATTAACTTAAGAAGTTTCAATTGACTTGAATCATTGGAAGTCACGAAAACTTGTTGATTTTTTAAACATATCTTCATTACAAAGGACTTACTAGATATATGTATTTTTAGATATTCATAAAGTTTAGTATACAACAATCAAGACGTATAGGATTTTATTTGTCAAATGTTATATGCTCTTTCTCTTCTCGGCTAAGTACGAGTAAGAGAAGATGCTTAAGAGGTCGCTGTGATTTCCGAACTAATTAAATCAGATCGCTATTAGATTAGTGTTTGAGTTGCGGCCGCCGATATTTGTTCTGACCAACTCGAAACCTTTCCCGCCTTCACCATTTCTAGTCTCCTTTGATTTATTTTAAATTAAATTAAATCATTTTAACCTTGCTTTGATTTTCGGTACAAAAATCTTGTAAGCTTTTAAGCTTGTTTTACTTACAAAAATATGCAAATTTTTATGACTGAAAAACAGTTGAATGTTCTTGTATTACAACATATCCTCATTTTCTAAAAATGCCGTATGTTGTAGAAAAAGGAGATAATAAAATTACATCTGATTGTTATAGTACTTTATATACCCAAAAGCGAGTCACAAAGTAAAAAAAAATAATGGTTTCAGTAATAGATAATCCTACTAATGACATTTGACGTCACTTCTCGTTAGGCTAGTTTTGTTATTTAACTTAAACTTACTTAATTTATTATGTAACAATTAAACGGCAGCAATGGCTTTACAGAAAATTGTAAAAGGTTGTTATTAGTGTTACTTATGAGACATCTTTTCCCGGCGCAGAAGTTACTGTCTGGTATGTATGTTACGTATTCTCTAAAGTATAAACTACTGGAATTCCAATTTAGCGTCCACTCTTTGTTGCTAGACATTGTATGTTCGGATTTTGAAGTTATCTGTTCTACGATTTCTAAACAAAATAAGTGAAACGAACGAAATAAAAATTATTATTCAGCAGCTGACATTTTAAACTTTTTGCAATTTACCCTCGTTACTTTGTAAGACCCATCTCATTACCAGCGCTCGCATATTATTATATAAATAAAGGGACCGCCCTTTATCATCACACTCTGCTAGGACGTGTTTTACTTTTCAAAACAACAATGAAATTGTAAAAGTTCGTCAAACCCTTGCGTTTCAACATTTTACATTTTAAGCTTATTTATTTAGTTTATTAACTGAAAATACAAGATTAACAAGACAAATGCATTCAATAACATTGATCAATACACATTTCTACTATGCTACTTATGGATATTTTCGTGTACGACCTATTAGGTCATTGAGAGATATATCTTTAAAGGAAGATTCATACAAATTCACTGTTTATATTTCCGACCAAGTTATTTTAATGTACAAAAAATTAAATTATATGGAAATTTTCTTATTATATCCTTGGTTTCGCGACCTTGTGATATTCCCTTTTAAGAAAAGCTTTCCATATGTCAATGGATAATAATTGATTAACTGAATGTGTGCGTACCTCGAGGAAATCCATCAAGGAAGTTACCCGTCTAAAAGGGGAAAACGTGTCTTATTATTTTTTATCAAAAATAAGGAAAGTAAAACGGAATGACAAGTCTTTGATAAAAAACCAATATGTTTTGAGCTTTAAAGCCCATTTCTAGATGTAAAAGCATTATACTTCTACTTACTTTTAATAAGTCATAACGTAAAAGCGTTTTAGACAAATCATTTTCACAAATTAATTGATTATTTCTGCAAACAAAAATATGTTTATCGAAATATTTCACTTTTATGTTTTACGTCTATAGACTTATACACTTTTAGAATGTAAAAGTACATTTATTTTGTTTAAGTTTCAATATATAAAGTTTAATTAAAATGTGGAATAGAGTGTTAGAATTAAGTAACAAAAGGGTCTGTGATTCACGTGGAAAATGTAATGTGAAACAAATAGAAGAGCAATGAAACGAAAATCGGGTCCAATTAACGAAGTTATTCAGTCAGACGAATGTGAGTCGCACGTTCATTGCGAACAATTAAATCGTCTACATCATTAACAGACAGAATTATTTCCACATTTTGGTCATCACATAAATTTACGATCAATACTGGTATTATCGTGTACAATTTTGTCAACAGTAATCAAAAATACTTATTTTAGAAAAAAATGTAATTTTTCATCTTAGATGCGAAAGTTTAGATGGATGTTTGTTAGAGTTTGTAGCCTAAATGGCTGAACGGATTTCGTTGAAATTTGGTGTAGACGTAAATGATATCCTGGAAGAACACATAGGCTGCCCACTTTTGTTTCTTTTAATGCCACCCGGACGGAGTCGCGGACGAAAGCTAGATTCCTATATTTCCTTAAAAAAATAGTATATGTTTATTTATTTGTATAGGAGTTGGTGATAAGAAAGTGGTCAACATATCATATCAGGATCTCCCTTAGTGATCATTAAACTTCATTGAACTTAAAATTGAGTTTATTAATCAGCTATAAGACGGAAAGTTAAGATCGTTAGTAACATTTCCGCAATTAGTTAGTGACGTGTATTTAAGGGGCGGCGTGTGGTAGCCGCAAGCCCGACCTCTATATTGCATTAAGACATGTTGCATACAGCTCTCAAGACTATGCATATATAATAAATGATATTTCACTTTGAATAAAGTGCCTGAAGGAAATTAGTTAATGAATTTTCGAGCGAAATGTTTAGTACAACCTTGGTAGTGTTGACTATTATTTATATACCGCAATTAAATTGTTCATTTGGACTATGTTTGAATTAAAAATAATATTAATGGTGATTTACAAACGAAAATTCTTCTTGCTAAAAAATCAGTATGTAAGTTTGAAATCGACACTAAGGGTTACTTTATACGACCACAAACAAAGTCGAAGCTCATGGAAGCGTAAAATTCCTCACAACTAAAGCGAAACTGTACAAATACTCGTGGCGTTGGTTACGCGAAAACGCATTCCGAACAGTAGATATGTTAAGTTTTGCATTGACGTTTCGATGGGCATCGACTGAGCGCTAGCATGTATCGTCCCAAAGATTAACTGGTACTTTACATACACGGAAGTTATCGCTATACTTTTTCAGGCGAGCTACGCGTATACAGGTCAATGCACAATAATTATAAAAACGGACGCTCGTTGAGTCAAATCGATTGGGAATGTACACCCGAACTAAACTCATTCACCTGACAGAAAATATAGATTTTTGGATATACACTATTATGAAATAATATAAGTAAAAAGTAACAATGAATAATCTCATCTTCAGCTGAAGTATTCCTTCATACAAGAGCTGTCTGTAAATGTAATAGCAATCGTGTTCCCAGGCAAAGCCTATCCAATAATTAATCGATACTCGACTATTCAATAGATCAATCGAGATGTTAGACGGACCATTACAGCGCCCCCTGTCTGATTGATTGAAATTCCCGTCATTTGAACATGCGATTAACATTCAAAGGAATAAATTATACTTGCTAATCGGCAAGGAAAGGCATCCTATAGCTTTCTAACAGACGCAAATATTACATCTGGACTATCAGATAAAGCCTAAACTATATTTCAACGAGCAGATCCATTTTTGATATAACATAATCTTGAACACGGTTGTTACATTTTGTTCAAAAAAATAAAGTGTGGAAGCTGGGACGAGCTGTAATAGGCATAACTGCGTTACATTTCCGCTTGCGGCAATTAATTCCGTGAGGCTTTATACGTAACAAACTTTATTAAGCCGACGCCGTCGATGGGAAGCGACGCTGTTTAATTTCCGGCCACCAACTTAACGTTACAGTAACATATTCACATTACATGAAAAGGGAGAGCCTGCTTCCATTATAATAGTAATCTGATCTCACTTCACTCGCTCGATACAAGAGATATTAGTACAGATTTATTCGTTTTTTTAAGTCAATACTGAACAAACAGCAAATGTTTTACCTTTATAACCTTAGAACAAAAATTGGCAACAAAAACTAATACGTATAATTAGATAATTACTTACCACAAGCCGAGGTCACAAATAGACTTACAAAGACTTCTCTGTACTTTGCAACTTTACTTCTTTCTACCATTAAAACACTTATATAAAAAATAAATCGAATCTACATTTAATAAAACGTCCTTCACTAGTCCTCCCAAACGATTTAAATCTTTCTATACGAATAAATCCAAGATTATTTTCAAACAACCTTCGGATTAAAATAGAAAACACGGTTTTACTCTTTAAGCTATTCGACGATAATATAAACTTTGCAGGACATTCTAAAAAGGTTAAAAGCAGAATTGACCATCCATTGAATTCGCGACTTATTGTTTTTGGTGTTTAATATCTAAGATATATTGACCTGAAGTACGTCGTTATTAATTCTAGATTTTCAAAAGCTCTTAACGCAATTAACTGCGAATCTCACACTTGAGTAATTACTAATATGCAGAACGTATTGCGGTTGTCCTCCTGAGTCGCGGGAACTGTGACTGACTAGCGTTACCAAACTGCGAACTAAATCGAAAATGTCATCTCAAAGACTCGAGTTATCGAAGTAAATTTAGCGTAGCTGTTTCTGACAGTGTCGGAAGCTTTACCCTGATAAATACTTCGCACCAATACACTTTAATACGACCCAATTAAAACACTTCTTCATAATACTCGTATAATATTATCAATAAGAGAATCCATTTGTTGCTATTGTCAAATATTTAACCGAATAAAATGTATTTGTGTTCCAAATCCAAATTCTCGAGAGATTGTAATTTACAAATTATCAGGATGACTGGCCTATTTAATTCTTCAAATCGTAATTTAAAATCACATAACATTAGACAGACGTATAATAATTATGATTTTGTTCAATACATATTGAACATGTATTTTTTATAGTTTGTGCAATCTTAGTAATTTAAGATTTTTCTAACGTGGCAACACTTTTTTATTAACTCTTCCTTTTCTAACATGTTGCTTCTTTTCTAAACTTAAAAATGTGACTGTATCTAACTTTTCATGGTATTTAATTTTAGTAATAGAAATAAATATCTAAAATATACAACTTTGCTTTCATTTAATGAACAGAGTGTGTGGTCCTTCGAGCCGGATATGAACCACCGACCTATGGATCTACAGTCGAGATCTACATTCTGTGATGCATTAAATTTCCCATTACCGTAATTGATTGGATAACAAAGGTAATTGGAAATTCATTTCAAAATTCAAAATTAATTGTTTTGGTCAGGATATTGGTAGCGATCTTAGTATAATGTTGTTCTGAGATCGGATGCAGACTAAATTAATATCCGGATAACGTCGCTAGCGTCGTTCAGCTTACGTTTGCTGGAGATTTCCTCTATCCGTGCGGTTGACGTGCAAATGACGCATTTAAACGGAACCAGTAAATTGAATAACGTCAAATAAATACAAATAAATCCAAAGGTTGCATATACATTTATTACACTTAGTAATTTATGATGAGAACATACCATAAAGCTTGTTTTATTATAATTATCTGACTAGTTTGTAATTTCGTGAAATTTTTGAAAGATTATTGGCTGAGTAATTATGAGTTAACAACCTTTCGCCTGCGATTTCGTCCTCGTGGAATTAAAAAAACAATAATAGTCTATGTGTTCTTCCAGCCTATCATCTATATCTATGCCTTATTTCATCAAGATCAAGGCTACAAACATTCATCCATCTAAACTTTCGTATTTATAACATTCGTAAGATGATTTTGTACATTTGTATGAATGCTCAACTTATTTTATGATCGTTCGATTATGACTTTGCGTGGCATTAAAAAATTGGTTTCATATTCATGAATAAGCTTTTCTTTACCTGCTAATTGATTCGAATGTCAATTCAAATGTATATTTATCTTTTTACTTGAGAAAGGAAACGTTGAGAAAACCAACTGTAAGTACTTCGACCCGAAGAGCATTTAAAATTCCATTTGTTGGCAATAAGTGGACGAGTTTTCGAGAGTTCTTGTCGCCATTGCACGACCACTGCACTGCCCAAGCGGAGTCAGAGCTCCGCGGCCGCTTGTTGTCGCTGATAGCTTTATCAACCGTGTCGAGTTTGAACTAAAGTGCTATTTATTCCTCGATATTGTAGCTCGGCTTTAGATCTACTCTTAGCTGTAAAGTCCGACTAAAAAGTTACAATCTGTAAACTATTATAATATAATTTAATTGTCTTTTACGTCTTGTGGCATAAAGGTTAAATGGAGTTAATAATCTCCCCTGTTTATATTGATAATAGAAGACTTAAGAATTATCATACATATACATTTTAAGTTTCATAGCACTAAATAAAAGTATTGTACATATAAGTGAAAGCTTGTTATTACATACCATATACCTCATAAAATAAGTACTCGGATATTCGTTTCTCGCCGAGGCGGCTCCCATTGACGTCGTATTTTCGGCTACAAAGAACATTATTAATGTCTATAGACCAAGACTAAAATGAAATCTCAAGTAATTTCACGAAATTGTCGAGATTTAAAATGAAATTGCTTCTTAATTTCCTTTACAATAAACTGTAATGAGATAGCTTTACTTTTTAAGATATAAGAAAACAGTGTGATATAAAGATTGCTGATGTTTACAGGACTGCTAGCTAGGTCTCGATTAAATCCTACTTTGATACAACTTTATTATATTTAATATAATGCTCGTCGGTGGTGGGTGAAAGATTTAATTGGATATGAATAGTGCACGGCGCGGCGTCGATCAAAAGTTTGAAAACTTCCTGAGAGGCAGCGATCCGAATGCAAATCGCAACGAAGAAGTTTATAGACAACATCGCTTCGTTCTGTCGTCCGTTTTCAAGAATTATTTTCCGCTATAAACTTTGAAAATAATATATTCAATTAGATTACAATAGACCGGACTTTCACTGAAGGGTAGCTGAGATAGACGGGTATATTATAGGCTACTTTTTTATCTTAATATTGCCTGGACTAAGTCGTGGGCAACAGCTAGTTATAAAATGTATCTGACCAGAATTAAAAATAAATTATTGACGTAATAAAATGAAATTTCTCGTGAAAGCGAGGTAATTATTTGCGGCGATGCACCGTACCAAATGCACACACGAAGCCATGCTCGATGACTATCAATTTGTGCCAATCAAAGCGTCAGCGCCAGCCGCGCGCCTCTCTAAATTAATATTAAATTAATTTTGATAGATAAACATACGAGTAGGTACCACAAACTATACCACAATTAAATCTTTTTTTTTCAACGAATTCTTTTTGTTATGAAATGCAAAAGTAATTACGAAAAATGACAAATGACGAACTTTTTCAGTCAAATGTCTCATTTAAATTAAGACGATCGTTATTGACTAACTTTTTTTATGGTTTGTACAAATTTGAGTTGAAGTTAGTTCTTGGCACTTGAAATTTTACCGGCCGATTATTATATTTTATAGATATAAAGGCTGCCATCGGTCACAAATTAAATAATGAAATGGCAAATGATTAAAGTGCTCAAAATTGATATCTCTCATATGACCTTCCTTTGTAAATTTCGTGTATGTAAATGTTTTATGACATATATTTGATCCACATCTTTGTTGATTTCGCCGTTTGAAACGTAATCGTTTATCATTACCACAGTAATCAATATATGCACACATTTTACTATTTATTAAGACGGTTTCTTAACTCATCTAAGTTACTCCTAATCACATTTGAACGTAACTTCATAAGACCGGTCTGTTCAGCTAAATTCGATTAAACTTAATCTTCAACTCGTTAAATTCCTGACTATTCTACGTACAGAAATGCATCAATAAGCAAATAGTCGAAGTGTTAAAGTTTCCGAGTAGTAGATAACGCGGTTGCGGCTTAACTTTCGATTTGACTTAACCAGAGCGGGAAACTAGTTTTGATCGGTAAAGATGCACACCGAAGTTACAAACCGCTTGAGGGCTGAATAGTATTGGATCTTCACCTATCATTATATCCGTTCTTTGAAAACTATTTAACTCAAATTGTGTTAAATGCTTTATAAAGATTGTCTTGTGATATAACAGTTACGCGAACCAAGTTTGAATCAACCAACAAAGATACTTTTCTGTCTTATAAAATGTTATAACAAAGAAACTAAGGCTTAATAAAAGTTATTGAGGGTCCAATACAAATATGTTACAATTTCTCCCGACCTCGGCAAAATATTCAAACTGGATTACGTAATATCGGTATAAAATATCTTTTTGGACCACAAGGGTTATGACAACCGGAATTAAAAATGACATGCGAAGAATTTGCAATATGACTATGATTAAACAGAAACAGATAATAAATCTAGGTACTATGAATGCGAAAGTTTAAATGGATGGACCAATTACGTGTTACCACGCAACTCCAGAAAGGCTCAACGGATTTGGATGAAAATCCTGGTATCGTATAGGCCAACTCGGTTCTTTTTAATACCATCCAGAGGAAGTTGAGGCGATTACGCATTTAATATAAACAGACAAAAATAATCATACTAATGTTATAAATGCGAAAGTTTAGATGGATGGATGGATGGATGTTTGTTAGAGTTTGTAGCCTAAATGGCTGAACGGATTTCGATGAAATTTGACATAGACGTAGAGGATAGTCAGGAAGAACACATAGGCTACTTAGATTTTTTTTAATTCCACGAGGACGGAGTCGCGAGCGAAAGCTAGTTCTGTATAATGGAAACTAAGTGAAGTAACAGAAACATAAATAATAGTTTAGCACCAGTTAATTTAAAAAGGAGAGAAAGCGTTTGTATTAAAATTACTGTTGTACGTGAGTGGTGTATAACAGGGGTACCCGCAGTGGTCACCGCTGTTTCAGCGGTTGTATTATGCACGCTTTTATTATATTAATTAATTCATATTCGTAGCGTTCGCACTCGCCACGACGCGCCCGCCGTAGCGTAGCGACTCCGGCTACGAAAAAGCTACGGGGACATGTAGCAGTGTATCTATTACAAAGAAATGCAGCTTTACCACTCAGCAATAACTTAATTTTAACTTTAACATTTATTAAGTTCAAACTGACGCTTAGTTTAATATGTAAAATTTGGCTGATGTGCAGATGGTTTTTACCTGCGTATCATTAGTGCCAATTACAAAATAATTTAATGTGAATATTATTTTAACTAAATAGCGATATCTCACGTAAATTGAAAATGTATTTAAAATAAATATATAATTTACATCACAAACGAATTAGCGTTCGTGTTATTTATTTTCCGACGAAAACTGATAATGACATGCTCGTAGCCCCGAGAAAATTGTAACGTAATTTTATAAGGTTTTTCAGAATTTGCCATTTCGCGGTAAATTAATCTTTTCGTTTATTTTAAAAAACAGTGTTGTTTGTGTCAATTACAATGGTTTAACGTTAATTAAAAAAGTTAATGAATCTTTGTTAATATTGAAAATTTACAGTAGATGTTTGCAAACCCTAAGATGGGAAAAAACGGTAGATAATTTCATATCCACCACTTTGGTAAGCTTTATCTCTGTTTAGAAAGCTTAATGGAATGATAATGAACCGAAACTCCCAGATGCCACGCCCATTCAACATTTTATATGAAAATTACGCCTGTTATTTAAAACTGGGATCTTTTTTTTTACCAAAGCTCCGTTTTGCACACTATGGGTAACATCATGTTAAGAGATTTTCTCAAATTTGACATACATTTTAGAGAACGTTCTGCTTCTTTTAAAAATATAGATATAAACAGCTATAAAAAACAGCCGTACTTCCTTCTACTCGATCTTGAGACTAATTTCTCTTATTTCACTCACTCTACTACAAAAACGGATGTGTGTTTATTTTGTTATACAGATCACTTTGTTACTAGTTATTTTTAAGTTTTTTTTACTTTACAATGAATGTAATCTAACGCTACATCAATGGCATAAAACTACATGATATTTGAGAATTTAAAACATGATGAACGATCATTTAAAATCTGGCTACAAACTTGCATATTCCAAACAAAAGCAGCCGTTGAACACAATTTCATAGAGTGATATGATATAATTTTAAACAAGCGCTGTTATTCGTTAACTAGTAGACAAACAACTCAATGCTTAACCTGTGTTAACAACTACACAATATGTTCAACTGGCGAACCGCTCTAGGCTCTTTATGAGATATTACCTTTGTACTAAGGTATAGACTACTCTTAACATGTACCAGTTCCATAAAACGAGTAAAAAGGAAACACCACAAAGCGGAAACGCCCTGAGGTTTTTGTTTTTAAATTATAATTGAAACCAAACACTGTACAAAGAATGTGAAAGGGAATTGAAGCGAAGCGATCCATCGAATACTGTTGTTTTGTTTGGAGCGTTTGTAAACATTGATATGAACGTCGACTTTGTCTCTACGTAATCCCGGGTTTAAATACAAGCTGGAGGCAACGGTAGCCAACGTTAGCAAACGTTAGCAAGCGCCGCCCCTTTGATGCTTTGATAGTTGGTAAATAAGAAAATCGTATAACATATGTATGTTATATGCTTCATTTAATTATCCTTAAAACTCGATGGCCAATTAAGTAAACATTCTTAAAATAAATCGTTCTTAATGATGTTATTTATAAACAGCTGAGATCATTATTTGAAACTTAACAACCATTCTACTGCTACTACGTAGTACAGATAGCATCTAGTCTCAGGTCTATAAAGTTTCAAAGGTAAAGGAATAAAGAAGCGCAGGTGGAAATCTTAATTAAATTTAGGTATCCAAGACGACAGAATAAATTTCTTTAACTACAAAGAGCTGTCGGGTTTTCATTAAAACTGCATCTAGGAATACTATTATCCCTTTCAAAGGAAAGTTTGTTTATCCAAGAAATGCCACGAAACTTAATAAAAATTTACATTTTTTAATACCAACGGGTTTAACAACGAAACTATATGCAGTTTATTAATTAACAATTTATCTAAGAAATTAAACGAGAAAGTGTACTCATAACGTAAATCAACTTTAATTTTAATACCTGATTTCTGTTTTTGCATTTTTAAAAGTTAATTGGTCTACGGATTTTAAAAATGTCATTCAATTTTTGTACATATTATGCTGAACATAAAGTTGATTATGTAAACAAGATATTTAAGAAAAGTATGGAGAATAAATGCAAAAATCTTGTCGGAGGTAATCCTCGGAAAATTGGAATTCATAATGAAATACGGGATGTGAATTTGAGTTTTCATTTCCGACACTACTTATATGTTATATCCCGACAGGATTGGAAATGTAAGCTTTGCATTATGTTTTTTGTTTAAAATACGTCACTAAAGTCATTTAATGGACATTTCGGATTATTCGAAGTACTAATTAACAGCAGTACATATTAATGACACAATACAATGGGTAAGTAGAATTACCAATAAGCCAGGCATTGCATGTCGTGCCACTACGAATATTGTGTTCATAATCTGCTTTTTGTCTGACGAGTAATAAATCGTTACATTTGGTTTTAAATATAATTCAAATGTAAAAGATTTGCTTATTGTTCATTTATTTGGTTATTATTAATCAGCTTTATTTTCCATAACATTAAATACTGTGTGTGCTTTTTTAATGTTTAATATTATGAACCTACGTTAATCATTGTTGCAAAATATACTTTAACAATGCTCTTTAAAATACTTTATAATTTTATAACTAATCCTGTTTTACTAAAGCGAAATAAACTCCAGCAATCAACTGTTAATGAATGAAAGCGAACACAAAGCGTACACACAGGTATGAAAATGTTGTTATGATTAAAATCATTCCAACTTGTACACACCTGGTCTTTGAAGTGATACGATAGGGATTTAGTCGCAAGCGGCGGCGGCAGCTGACCGCAAAGGTCTGTTAAGCTCAATTCTAATCGTTGCTTTATTTGCGACTTTACACCAAACATGTTTTATCCTTGTACTGAATAACTACACATGTCGACTGTTGCTACGAAAATAATTACTGGTGTTGTATTATTAGGTGAAACTATTTTATCGCGTGTGTCCATTTATTGATACATCTTAAAGTTTAATAGAAAACTGGTTGAAAAAAGATCAACAAATGAACGTTGGTTTATTAAGCAATAAAGGCTTATCAATTTCTTTTGTTGTACATTTGTGTCATTGAAATCGATGAAACTATTCAATACCCTTCCCCTAACATCCGCGATTACGTCCACACCGCCACCCTTAATTAATTAATTCGTATTCGAATGAAAAGGTACGCACAGCAGTTATACGGTTCCCCAGAATTTTAATTATCCTGTCTGCTACTCATATTTGTATCAATTTAAATTAACATATGTGTCCTATGTGTTTAGAAATCTGCACTAGACCGGTTGAAAAAGCAACATCGATATTTATTATAAATTTAATCGTTTAAGTTTTTACTTACGATAATGGTTTTCTTCTGTACAAAGTTGTTTGAAAATTAAAAAGTCGAAGAGGCGCGTCGTCGCCAACTTTTTAACGTTTTTGTGACGAACTGCTAACGAGTTTAAAACGTAATTAGTTTGGAATCGGTAGGAAAATAAGATGTTTAACAATATTGCCCTAAGGAATGGAAAATATTTAGTAGTCCGCGTTGAGATAGATTTCAGCACAATTTGTTTATAATAAAATGTTCTATTTAGTTATTAGATTGATGTAGAAATTATTAATAGGTCGTATTTGTATATTTCGTTGCTTTAAGTATTTATAATCTATAACAAAAATAATATCAAACATAAAGTGATATTAAGCTTATCTTGGAACATCTATTTTTTTTAACTGCGCACTATGAAAATCGACGATCCATTTTCCACTTCAGTATCGAGTTTGTATAGAATGGCTGACAAATCTATGACTGAAATTTGCCAAACGATTGGTACAAAGAGTTTTTATGAATCGGCCACAAAAATTCATAGATAGACTTACCAGTTAGATTGAAATTGCAAAAACTGTATATGTATTTTTGGAATTGAAATTTTTGACATGAATTCAGTTAGGTAATAGCAATGCTGTATACGAAATAATATAATATAATAATACGAAAGCTGTAAATGTCGTCAGAATAAAAATTCTATTTTCGTATTTAATACCTTCGGTCCGTTTTCTTTTTATATTTTTTGTCGCGCCAATTCCTTCGTGTTTTGCAAAGATCGCTTTTTGAAGTCCCTATTTTTTGTTTTTAACCGCGTTAATTTGTGCTCTTTAGGTTAGCTTTTAAAAACATTTTAATGATGTCTCATAAATCAAGTTGCTCTCGTCATAAAAAGTAATATATAAGTTAAAACTACTGTCACAAGCAATATAAAACTTCAATATTTTTTTTTAAATAAATTGTACGTTTATTATACCAAGTCGTTAATCAAAGCGAGTACACGTGTACTTTTCCAATATTACTGTATGTTATAACATTCAATAAACAAAGATTGATTTTCTTCTTTCTCCTTTGATATGATAAGTAATTTAAAATATCGTCCAACACGAACATAAGAATCTCTTTGTCTTTAAATCAAAATTTTTAATTTAAAACAATTATTTTTATATATTGATTTCTTTAAGAAAATACAGGTGATTTTGTATAATAAGACCAATAATCTTAGTTAATATATAAGGAAATAAAATTTGACGACGAAACTTTTAAAAATACCAGTGTTTGGTAAATAAATACTAGAACCGACCCTAAATTATTGTGAAGAGGCGCAGATGGTGATTACTTATTTAAATGGTGATATTTACAATACATAATTACGAGTATATATAGTTTTAAACTACGAAATTGAACTTTAAGTTGGTTTAAATATAAGCCTAAGCTAATTGAATAATTAGTTCTCGTCTCACACAATTAAGTGATGTTAGCAACATAATAGGTAATGTAGGAGGCGAGGCTGCGAGCTGCGAAGCTGCGAGGCTGCCCGGAGCAAAAGTTCAACATCCAGAAAATGGTTATATTCCTCGGTATGTTGCTACCCATGCCGCGCCGCCTTATTGTTCTTACTGACCGCTTTGTTACTTCAAACAATAAAGAAATTTGTTTGAAAAATATACAACGGCTCGCGTTTGATGTTCTTTTACTGTACACTGGTTTCCTATAACTTTATTATAATGTGTTTTATAAAATTAATTGGATAATGTTCACAAAAGTTTACCTTCTGCCTTAAAACATAACGTATTAGTTTCCACTACTTAGTAGTAATTGAATAACCAAATAGGCAAAATGTATTCTGATATCTTCACCAATTGAGTTAGAGCCTGTCTATAGAAAAAAAGCGATTTAATTTTAATTGGTCGTCCATTGAATTGCTGCAATGAAAAATTGAGCTCGGTTTGGAAAATTGTTTTCGATATGTTTACGTCATACGTTTTATTTATTCAATTTGTCGAAAAATAATATCACAAACAGCTACAGCGCCTACAGTTAGAAAGAGAAATAAAAAATCATTTATAGAATAGAAACAAATTTAGTTTTGTTTTGAATGAGAATCAACGGCGACATCTCCCTTTCTGCACCTGAAATATTTACCTGTCATTTTTCTCGATGTTAAACAAAATGGGAAACCGTTTGTTGGAATCGTCCATTTCATGATGGCAGACAATGTAGAGAGTTTAGTTAAATCGAATGTACGTACCGCAGTCGGGCTCTTCTTGCTGCGATTGGATGAGAAGTGCTCGATAACTTCCCAGTTGGACTTTTTTGGTGCGGGGGTGTCGGCGGGCGAGGGCGAGGAGCGGGCGGCGGCGGAGGGCGTGCTGCGGCCGGAGTCGTCGCGGCCAGCGGTTGCCGCGGAACGCAGCGACGCACAGCGCCGGCCGCGCGGCGGCTCCTGATTTCATAAACATTAAAGTTAAATTAATCTTAAAACACACTTTAACATTCGACCTAATCTATTGTACTCGCATTTGGTACCTAATAACATCGACCGAAAGACGTCCTCATCGTTGTGTACGAACTAAAATACTTAATTCATCAATTCATTTTGAGAAATGAAACTACGAGTATTCTTATTGAAATGTATTGGGCTAAAGTGTTCAGATTTTCAGTCATTTTCGTATGTAAGCCCTAATTTCTTTGTACAAAACTTGTTCTATCTAGTTCATTGTCATTCAAATTATTACGTTGCTTATAAAAGCTGCATTAAATGGGCAACTTAAACAACGTACATTCATGAAACAAATATGCATCTTGTTTCATTCCAAAGCGAAAAAATTGTATTTATAAAAAAGGGGCGACTTCAGGGTTTTTATATCTTTTTCTGTTTTTTTTTATCGATTATTGCTAAATGACTACCAAATTAATGTTGCTTTATTTTAAGAAGTGAAAGATAAACCGAGATTAATGTTAAAATATTAATTCAAACTATTCTTAATACACATACATACTCGTATAAAGAATTTGAGTATAGAATTTTGTTGTAGGGGAAATGACGCTTGTTTTAATGTACGAGCAATGTAGAGTGACCGAGACCCAAATCCGTTCGGTCTAAAATAAATCTATTTATGTGTAATTTAGTTAAAAGCCTCTTTCAAGTAATGCGACTTTTCTTTAGTATTAAGTACATTATTTTCGAGTCTTTGCCAATTTTTCTAAAATAACTCAAACAAAATCTTACAAAAGTACTAAGAATATTCAATAATTCTAAGCTTCAATGCCAACGTCAACATTTGACATTCAAATTAAGATCTCGATGTGAGGTTACCACATTCATTTCGGGAATCCTAACTTCGGTTTCTACTCGTAGTGTCAGCGAAATATATATAAAAAGTATTAATATTGATTTATTTTCTGTATGATTTATGCTTTGTTTTACATACGTAAAACTATTATGTAGATACTCCTATAAGAATAGTTGTAGACTTTTAAGTATTTTTTGTATCTTCTACTTTTATAAAGCATCAAAAACTTCACATAGCTACGTCACGCCACTCGTAACACAACATTACATATGACATGTAAGGAGCTGAGTGTGGCCGGCGTATGACGGATAACTCCATCCGTCAATGTCAGGTAAATTCACACTTTTCCCTTAGAGATAACGTACTATCAATATTTAAAGCCCATAATTGAAATACGGAGATTTTGAATAGAGGATACATACTCTTATAAATTCTTCATAAAAAGTATTTTAGCTTTTATTCACATTAATAACTTGTTCATCCTTTGCGAAATTAAATTTGTCTGTGTACCTAATTTATCAAATAGATTTGCTTCAATGATTCGTGATTTTATTAGTTAAATTCTATTCCTAATTTCTATGTCTAGTAAAACATCTGTATTAATATCATGTTAGCTGCTCCACGTGGCATTAATAAACTTTACATTTTATTCCTAAACTAAATTAGTATACAACTTTGTATTTTTGCGTAAGCAACTTAATTACTTTCAAATAAAACAAGATAATACGAGATAAGATAAAGACACTTCCACTAACGCAAACAATTTATGCATATGTTCGTTTGTTTGTATAAAAACAGAAACATTGTATGTACGAGCAATGCTGGAAGCGGCAGCGAACCACTTTACCTTGAGTCGGCCGCTTCACCTGTACAGAAAATTTTGTGCTGCTATCTTTGTCTATCAAATAAATGATGAAAGAGATGACGATAAGTTTCTGTACAAGTCACTTGACAGTGGAAGCCCACGGTTAAGTCGTCCCAAGATTTATATAGGCCAATTTTAGATCTTGTAACTTCTCTAATGTTTCCTTTTTTATGATACTGAGGTAACATTTAAATATGGTTTTATACGAGTTACTCTTCAACTCAACCGCTTTAAGTCCTATGTCCATAACTTAAGATAGTTTATTGTACATTTTCAATAAAAAAATATTAATTGAATAAGTGATAGAGCAATGAATGTACATATATCAATTATGTTTATTATTGTTGGTAAAAGTTTCTTTTTGGAAAAGCGCCAACAATCAAATTGAGATATAAACATCGCGTACGTTTCGCGTAACATTTGCGTTAGACGGACGGACAGTGGATACGTTACTTTACTTAAAATTAAATAGCGCGTTTTTAACTTATCACTGAAAGAATAAATTAAACAAAAATAAATTACAGATTAAAACTTTTATCTAAAACTCCTCTAACGAATGAACCTCTGCATTATCTAATCTGGATTAAAAATAATGTAATACGATGTAGTCGATAGAGGTTTAATGTAAGTTGGCATATTTATAGAGACTGGCAACGGAAGGCGACGAAAGGGACATTCAAGAGACCGTTTAAAAAATAAAAAGTGAGAAGTCTAACTACAGCAGTAGGGCATTTGATTAAAAATATGAAATAGTAAACTTTCGTATAAGTCCATAAGTATATAGCTTCAAAATATCTGCAATATCATAAAATGTTAAGCGTTCCTTTTCAGGGCCAGTCGATTGAATACAAAAACCATGAATACATTTGCCACCTTGATCTGACATTGGTCATTCGAATAACAACATTAAAATTCAACAATAGTGCGCACACAAATGCATTATCATAAAAAGACACCTATTTCAAATATAAACGGATGCACATAAATTGTCTGAAGTAGTTTTTTATTTATCCTGTCCAGGTTTTCAGTTGTTTTTGTCGATTACTTCAATAAACTATTAAAACCACGAAAGCAAGAAAATTTGTTTTTAATATTGAAAATCTCTTTTTTTATTTTAATTAAAATTAATACGTAATAATATAATTAACAATACTTGCAATTGAAAATGAAGGTAAGTCGCATAAATTGGCAGAAACAGTTTCGCTGCGGTTACGAAATATGTGTTGGTAATTGAAAATTGAATGATGTTCTATGAAAAATAAAGATCAAAATTGTGTGTGAATAGTTTCTGCAACGGCGGCAACACTAAATCGCATGATTGGCTCGTAAATTAACCTACACAACGACTTTGGGCGCGTTCTGTGCGATTCGAGTTGCTTTTTGAACTTGATCGATTGTGTATTTTTGAAACTAAAATAGATTTAATCTGTTAATTATATGCTTCTAGCAGATTTTACAAATTTGCCTCTACTTTATGCATATTAATATACGGTTAAGACTTAGATTGTATGAATAATTGTCTCCTCTGCTAAAGCTTTCTGACTTTCTTTGAAAGCTGAAGCTGAAAATTTATTTTTAAGCATTGAGGGCACCATTGCAAATTCTCCACTAGCTTTTAAAACATAAAGACATACAGAAATGGTAAATTCATAAACCTAAATGCGCAAAAGGGATGTAAGAGGAAAACAACAATCGACTAAAAAAATCGTTTTGTATAATTTATTTTGCACGTCATTGAAAGTAAAAAATGCGCAAGATTATCACAAATCGGATCATTTTAAAATCAAAACAAGTCCATGGTCTTGTTTGTCATATTTATTATTCGCAATAATTTAAATATTTGTCAAAGAGGAAAAAACACTTGTTTGCAATTTAAGTACGTGTAAATTTCACACCTGGCCTTCGCGTCTTATAAAAAGAAAATTATTATGTACTACATAATTGTTTTTATCAAGTAAATGAATCGTGATATGTATTTTTAAAGTAACTGCCGTTAAATACAAGCCGGCGTATGTCATTTCCTTGGCATGCAAGACTACTTTCCAAATCCGTGTCAAATATAAAGAAATTCTGCTACGAAAATTGCGTCAAAGAGATGAATTTAGAAAAAAATACCATTTTATGCGTAGTAATAGTGCAACGTTGCAATTGTTTAGTAATTAATGTTTATTATTGGATGGTCCAAGTAATTTTGGAAAGTAGTGTAGCGTAACGCGCGATTTCCACTACGCTGGTGCGACCACTTGTATTAAGTTCCATATGTTCCATTTTATTTGATTGAAGTCTGATGACACTACTGCTTTAGATGCGTTAATAGTTAATTTGTACGAATGTTGTATGGTCAAGAGTAATACATCATGAAACGCCAAAGCCGAGGCGCGCTCCGCCACCGATCGCCCATCCATCAAACAACAGCAATCAAACGCGATTAACGTTATGATGCCAGTTGACCTTTACGAGTTTACGAATTAAATTCAGATCTGTTTGTACGATCGAAATACATCATTAGTGAAACATTCAACTGTAATTAAAGAGTATAAAGATGATAAAATTAATATTAATATGAAGAAATTAAAAAGTACCTTGTCAAAGTTTATTTAATGATGGCGATGGATACCTGTTTAAGTTAAATTCGTAAAAACAAGTACGATCTTTTGACCACAGAAAAATGTACTTTATATCCAAATTTTAATAATAAAAAACAAGAGTTATACAATTTTAGCTCAACGTTTTGAAAGCAAATTAAGCGAGAATGTTTAATTCTTAGCGGGTGTTTCTTAGCGAGACTGAAATTGGCCGAATAAAATCTCATCAAAACAGTACAAGGATCGATTTACCATCCCCTAAAGTCCCATTACTTTTTCTATTCAAACGCGATGAATTTTCATTGAGTGAACGCGTTAAATACAAAACTAGGAGATATGTACTGAACGTTGTAACAATGCTGGCCAGCGAATTAGAGCGTGACACAAACTAGTTGTAGTTGTCTAAATCCCTACGGCGCTGAGCAGCGCTGCGCGGAGCGGCGCGACCTGCTCCCTACAATTATTTGTTTTGGCTTTGAGAGTTTATAGATTGAGATCCCAGACCAGGATGATGACACTGAAATTCAAAAGCTTTATTGTTATATGATTAGATAGTACTCTTTTGTGCTATAACCGAATGGCCAATAGTTATCCTGTCCAATGGGACAGTTATGGGCTATCACACTCTGAATTTAGTAAAAAATACACCTAAGTTCATTTATTTTCACAAAGATGATTTTTACAAATGTGTTGAAAAACACTGTAAGAATTACTAAGTAAATACAAGCAGACAATTTCCGTGGGCCGTTTTCGAAGACAGGCGATTTAAAGTTGCCAAAAGTTTGATTAAACTTTACTTTTGTTTTCTAACGCTTGATTTTTTTATATTGCACTCAGGGGCCCATAACAATACCTCCAGCAAGACGTCAGATATTTTTGTGGGGCAAACGGCCTCCCAGACACTTTCAGTTACTCGCAGCTCGTAGCACTAAAACGTAAATATTGGAGCTTTTATTATTTTCAAATGCGATTTAAAACAATTTGTTAACTTCCTAATTATATTGATTATTCCATGTTCTAACTTAAGACTTAAGACTTTCCAAGATCTGAAAAATATCAAATACATCACGATACTTTTATAACAGATTTCTCATTGCGATTCTTTGTTGTTTATTCAAATTTTGCGAAGAAGCAGAAACAAACTTATCCATTTCCTCATTAAATTTGTGTTCATGTTTGAGACAGCTGACATACTCACGAATGATCGAATAAACTGACGAGCATTGACCTAAAACCGTTCCCGTAGGTAAAGTCACAGCGTGATAATTCACGTTCATAACTCTTACAGGTACTATCTCCTTTAATTCTATTACGGCTTTCCTTTTTTCGTGATTCTTTGGTTGGAATGTCATGACATCCCCGTGTTCTCTTATAAACGAGCAACCAAAATAGCCTCACTTCACTCCAGTATAGAAGCATTTTCAGCTAACAATAGGAACTGATACTTCATGGAAAGACCAATCAAGGGGTGATTGGTCTTTTCATGAAGTACCAGTTCTTCATAACCCTCAGGTAAAGTTCTTCTCGTAAAATTTATCTGAAAGCCTGAGAATTTCATTAGGTCCATTCCGATAATTACTTCTTCATTTATGTCCGCTACCAACATTTTATGTATAAAATTGGAGCACCCCAAGGTAAGATTGACTTCTACTACACCATGTACTTTATTCACCAACAACCCAGTAGCTGTCCGTAGTCTGCAATTAGTATTGGTCTCAATATTGGTTTTGTAGTACCCGTATCGATTAATATTTTGTGTTCTACTTTATTAATGTATCCATTGATGAAAACACTGTTGTCTAACAATTGTAAAGACGCAACATGTATAGTACATTTATTGGAGCATATTTAACGAAATTCGATGAATGCATCAACCCTTCGTTGTTTTCCGACATCGTCGGAATTTGTCGGTCAATGTTCTTCTTGCAGTTGCTTCGCGGGTGTCTAAATTTGCCACAATCCCAGCAAAGTAGCGATCTCCTTACAAATTTGTCAGATCAACTAAGAAGCACCTGCTGCGGACATGACCTAATTTACCGCAGTGCCAATATCTCAAATGTCTTTTACAAAGCCAAAATTAACGCCCGTTATGTTTCCTGACCCCGAAAAATTGCTTAAATAGTCAGGCGTTTCATATAAAAATCAAGCACTTGAAAGTAAGTAAAGTTTTACTACATACCTACCTTTTAGCAGTACGAGCCGCGCGGTATTTGAACTGTCTTGGACCTCCCAGACAAACGACCTCGTTTGCCCCATCAGAAACGTCTGTCTATTGTCATAGTCCCCGGAGTATAATATATAAAAGTCAAGCGATTGAAACTAAGAAAAGTTCCAACATTTACGTTTTACTATTACGTGCGTAACTGAAAATGTCTGGGAGGGCGTTTGCCCCATCAGAAATAAATAAAAAGTTTGCCTTCTTGCAAGGGTATTGTTATAGGTTCCAGAGTGTGCTAGTTGTAATATATAAAAATCAACCATTAGAAAATAAAAGTAAAGTTTAGTAAAATAGTTGGCAACTTTAAATCGTCTGTCTACGAAAACGGCCCACGTAAATTGTCTGCCAGTATTTAATTAGTAATTCTTACAGTCTTCTTCGACACATATGTGAAAATCAGCTTTGTGAAATTACGTGTATTTTTTACCAATTTAAGCGCGTTAACTAATGGCCCACCGGTTACATCACAAACGAGTACTATCTAATCATATAACAATAAAGCTTTTAAATTTAAGTGTCTTCGTCCTGGTCTGGGAGCTCGAACTATAACCTCTACATTAACATGCTGATAAAGGTTTATATATTATATATGGGTGTATTGTATCTATGTTAATATTATAGTATTATCTTTATCAAAACATAATACGCATTAAAATCGGCATAGATTTATTGTAACATTCAGATCTATTTCATAAAATAAATCTTGCTGTTCGTGGACATTTCACATCATCAACTTGCCCTTTTCCCTTATGGAAGGTCGGCACAGTATGTGCTGCTCTTCCACACATCTCTATCAGCCGTCATATCTGAAACCACTCCTTTCTTAAGCTTATCCTCTTTCACACAATCCATCCATACTTTCTTCGGCCTTTCTCTTCCTTTGTAGCCATGCACATTCATTCTTAACACTTTCTGGTTTATGTCCCCATCGTCTCGTCGCATAACATGTCCATACCACGCTAATCTTTTGCTTCTCAATTTCTTCACCACTGGAGCTATTTTCAAACTTCTTCTAAAATCTACATTCTTAACTTTATCCATTCTTGTCACACCACATATCCATCTTAACAAACGCATCTCAGCCATATACAATATTCTTTCATCGGCAACTTTGTTGGTCCAACATTCAGATCCATACAATACGACAGGTCTTATGATGGACTTGTAGATTCCCTTAAGCTTAAGAGGCATTCTTGTGTCACAAGTCACAGAGGCACACCATTTAAGGCGATTGGCGAGAAGCGGGTCGGACCGCCAAAATCGCAAAATAATTGCTCCTGCTGATTTTAAGACCAGCTTCCTCCAATTTAACTCGCTATTCTTCCAACCTGCTCTGTACCTCGCATTCATCCTCCCTGACAAGCACGATGTCATCGGCATAAAGCATACACCAGGGTGCCTCCTCTAGTATGTTTAATGTCAAAGCATCCACTACCAGAAGGACATTTCACAAAAAAAGATAGAATCGTTGACTCATTCATACCCTTGATTTTGTACTTTGTATTTCAAAAGGTTAATAACTGAACAATTCTATGAGCAGTGTAATTAAAGAAACATTCTAGAACGTTCATTTTCAATCACAACAAACATAAAACTAAGGGTATACAAGATCTGGTTATCCATTGTCTCTCTACTTTTTAAGTTGAGTGCTTGGCTAAGTTTTATTTACCCAAGGGATCTGGCTCCTGTCTCTGTAGACGCTAATAAAACGTTTTACTGCAATTTTACGTGGTCATTTGCACCGTGCTATTTGACGAAGAATGCCTCGTAAGGGGTTTCCTGCTCGCTACTATAATTAGTGATATTATTTATGTTCACATATCTTCAACATTATTTAAAATTTTAGTACATACTTGTAATAAAAAAAATATTTCTTCATGACATCTTAAGCTTAAAGTGCTATAGTTGTTGTATAATTTAGCACTTCGGATTTAACTCATCTGCCGTATTGTTAATGTTCATTTGATGTACTGTATGATTGCTTTAGTATAAGATTAGTATATTAATGGTACTCACAACACTACGTGCGCTGCGGCTCCGGAGGCTGAGCCGCATCTTCCAGTCCCTCTTGGCCGTCGCCCCGCCCTCGGAACTGAACGATCGCTTGATCGGCTGCGACATTCTTATTGTCTATTCACTAACTCTAAGTCGTGAGCGAAAACTTTGTGTCCATATCACAAACGCACACTTAAGTTTATAACCTAGTCAATGTTTTTATCACTAAAGTTATTAACTTACACTTAATTTAAAACTACTAAGAAGCACATTGTACACGCTAATGGAAACCTAATCCTAACAACTACACTTATATAAGAGATAGTCACAAAGATATATCACATAGAATTAAAGTTTATAATTGTCTAAAGGGAAATATATACACGCAGGAATAACACTAAGAATTCAAAACACTAAAGAGTTAAGGAAACACTAACACGAGGAAAGTACCTGGAACAAAAGGAAATGCATATTTTAAAACAAACACTTTACATTTCGGGTAAGAAGCTGAAAGTAATTTACACTAAATTAATATAGATATCTGAGTACATCCATCTACAAATCTGTCGTCAATTCATGTTCCGTCATGTTAACCTAAAACTTATGAAATTCACAAAACTTTCGAATCATTTTTCTCTTAAATTGTCGAGAATTAATAACTTCAAGTACCGAAAGTATTTATCCGCGACAAAGCACGTACAACTGAAAATGAGACAAACAGTCCAAAACTCGATTTAAAAGTTTGCGCGGGAATATGACGACACCTTAATAAATCCAAAAGTTGCAGAGAGCGACATCACAGAACTCGGCCCCTAACTAAATTATTCGCCTTAGTAGGCATCGGTACTTTGAATTTTAGCGAGTTCTCGTCTTTCAAATTCAGTTGAACTTTTCATTTATAAATTTAAAGCGTCAACTTTTAAAACGTTTTGTCTATAACATCCCAGGAGATCTATTGTTATGTTCACTGAACGTTTACACATTAAGTAGTTAGGATATAATTCGTTAGATAGAAAGTGCTTGGTGTCAGTGGATGTGACAACATTTTAAGCACGAAATGGCTTCATCTCACAGCACGGCCAGTTTGCGAATATGGAAATGAGCTCTGAACTGTATCCGTATGGACGTCGCTCTGCAAACTTGCTCCTAGACAAAACAAACAGCCAGGGCGTTAATTGATTTTTTTGTATTGATTGTATCTATACGAGACTCTATATATTCTATTTATAAATATTTTGGTGCAAGATACAACTTGAAGTAAAATATTTATATCTTTCACAAACTAGTACTTAGTTACGTTGTATACTTGTAAATCGACATCGCAGATTGTAAATCAGAAACGCAGTAACTAGGCTACTTATCTGTTGAATTTCTGTAAGCAGGTTTTAACATAATTTACAATTGTTTTGTCTAAGTTTGTACAAATTCAAAATTAATGTAATGTTTGTTTAATCTAACGTACTCCCATTGTTTTCATTTACGGTGGAAACTTTGCGCAAGGTTACGCCCTCACAAGGGAGCGTCTCTTTATTTCCTCACCCCCATCCCCTGAGCTGTCATCCCTCGTCATCTTAAATAACAGATTATGACAAGCTGTACTTATCAATTCTGATTACTATAATGATAACTATTACAGTTGTTGATAATACTAAATATCTTGCTTTGGTTAGTTAATATTTCACTCAAAATACGCACTAACCATGGAGTTGTGAAAACCCGAGCCCGATCAACTAACAACTACTTAGTTAAATTTTAACATTAGTACAAATGGATCTTTGTTGGTTTTATTCATTAATTTTTCATACGTCATATTATAATCATACTTCATAGTAATATCATATTATTTTATTATTATAAATTGATGGATGGATGTTTGTTAGAGTTTGTAGCCTAAACGACTGAACGGATTTCGATGAAATTTGGTATAGATGTAGAAGATAGTCTGGATGAAGAACACAGCGGTTACTCACTTTTTGACCGACTTCCCAAAAGAAGGAGGTATTCAATTCGTCGGTATATTTTTTTTTTTTTATTTTTTTTTATGTGTG
>NW_013524846.1:82688-86673 GCF_000836215.1 Papilio polytes
TAATTGTACAATATAGACATAACACTTACAATAAGGTAGGTTTACTATTTTCAAGGAATTATTTCGTTACTTTTTAGTGTACTGCTTTTTTTGAGAATATTTTGTTTTTGGTGTATTTTGTTTTGTTTTTAGTGCACTTTGTTTTGTTTTTCGTGTATTTTTGTTTTATGTAATTCCACGCGGACGGAGTCGCGGGCGAATGCTTGTTATATATAAATGCATAGTTTGGGTAGATGTATGGAGTACGGAGGGATGTTTATTACAACGTATCTTTTTTTTATATAGCATAAGGTGGCAAACGAGCAAGCGGCGCGCCGCCAAAATGGCGAAGCCACCGCTGCCCATAGACATCCGCAATTGCAGATGCGTTGCCTACCCTTATACGACGGAGGAGGAGAAGTACATAAAGAGCATATTTCCCCTTTCTATGCATCTCCTCCATCGTCAAATCCACTTACCCTTCCCAACAATAAAACATAAACATGCCTCAATAGTCTAAATGACAAATGCTGAGTTCTTAGTTCTGACTGAAAATGAATTAAACACTTTAGCTAAAACGAGCCATACAACATAGTCGGACAACTTTTTCTGTAATTAAATTAATAGCCACACAAAGTTTATTACGTCTAATTAAATGTCCGTTGTACCGCAGATATAGGAGAATTATTAAAACCTTGAAAATTATAATTACAGTAACACGAATTTATTAATTTCATAGACTTTACTTTTTAAATTATGTATGATAGATTGTTTCATTCTATCTTTAAGACGGAAGTAATGTAAATTATTAGGCAATTTAATTATTAATATGCCGACATTACGAATAATAAACAACACAAATGCTGACTTTATTCCGCTTGAGTGTTAGGGAAAGGTAAAAATAAATTATTTCACACAATAAGCTCATATTCTGACAGCGGTAAAGGCTTGCATTTACCGCATTTGATGCGTGAATCGGAGCTTTCATGCAACCGTTCTCGATGGAGGAAGTATCGGAACTCTAAAGATAAAATAAAAGAATACAAGCATGTTCTACTGGTGCAGATATGTGAAAAATATTTCAATTTATATTTCTATATGTAAAGAAACTTTAATGTAGGTGGTATATATTTGTGTGGGTAGTATTAAGATGGGGTATGTGTACGAGGAGTAAGATCGAAGTGAATTCTAATACTACCCCTCCTACCCTCCAACAGTAATCATTTATTATAATATGTAGCCATTTTTCATCCATAAAATCTTGTTATATTGTTCACTTCTTTTCATCAATTAGTTAACTACTAATTAAATCGACTCATGTCATGGCATAAAAATTATTTCATTTAGAGGAGGTTTTTTTTTTGGAAATATAATTTACAATTCTCATTGAAAAAACTGACAAGATACCCGAACGGAACAGGGCTCCAGGCGTTCGGAAATATTATAATTTGGCGAATTTATGAAAATAGACATTCGACCTTTATTATTACATCTATCCCTGAGTTTTGCGGTAATTGGTTAGCGGTATTCGAATACTGAAAAATAATTTAATTAACTACCTTTTTGTATCTGACAGTATTTTTTATTTATTTGATTTTTATAAAACTGATAATAAATTACAAAAGGAGATACCTTTTGTGAAACAAAAAACATTTTCGATAATTTTCAAAACAAACAACAGAATAAAACTTATTCATTTAACTTTGTTGCCTCCGGGTATTTTCTATTACAAGACAAGTTCATTAAGTTGTTTAAGCTAAGGTAAACAGTATAATTAAAGTTGCGGTGCATCTGAGCCTTACATTATTTTCTACGTCATCTCACTACGTAGTAAACAGGCGAAGTGTAAATCATTTTTCCAACACAATCGCTTCTAGTTAGATCGTTCCGATGCATTAAAGAACACTCTGCTGCTCCTGATAAAGAGTTTTAACAAGCTACAGCGGACCGTCTTCCTAAGAAATCTGATTTACATCGGAACTTCCGATACGTACTTTGGTAAAACTTTGTAATATAATATAATAAATATTTTCTCTAGATACCATAATAACGTCACAATAATCTCTTAGAACTAATATCATAAAGTGGGTTCAGACATAGTACGACTATCGTAGACAAGGCAACGCAAATCTGTGATTTTTGTCAAAGTTGCGTACGCGATATAATATACATCGACATCGCGTACCTTGTGAATGAACTGATTGTATTTGTATTGCTCAGCGTATGTCGCCTAGAAACTAAAATCACAGATTTGCATCGCCTTGTTGTACGAATGGGCTAAGTAATAAAAAGTGGCAAAGTCGTTGCTTAGATAAAAATGCATACAATCATTCATGTAGCCGGCAAGAAAACGAAATCAAGCCCTTGACACAGCGGCAGCGCCGGCGGCAGCTGGCAGCGGCTTCGAATCGATACACAGCGCAATGCGGCTCGCGGCCCGCGGCTTGAGCACACTGAGCATACGGGACTCACTTCGTCTTAGAAACATTTAGTATGTAATGAAAATAGTTAACAACATAAATGATCGTTATCATCCGCCTGATCCTACTCCCCTAGGGTCGGTGCAACAAGTTAACAACATCATTAGCGACTGTTAACAGTCATTCGCCTTGTTTTGTTACTGCCTAAGTTTAATTACTAATTCGAGTTAGAAACCTTCTATATCCTCTTATTGTCACAGGACAGTATAGAGGGACAACGCGTTAAATTATATGTATTTTTTTGGTTCTGTTCTTTTGATAGATACATCATTATTGAATGGAACAGTAACACTGGTACAGTATTTTTTACTGACATGCAATGGATAAAAATTTTAATTGGCCAAATTTAGGATGCAGTGGTATCTACTGGTAACTAGTGTAAGCTCGGTTTAAAGGCGAAATGAGATAAACGCATTAACAGCACGCCGTTTGTCATGTCTCCATTTTCGATTTAATCAATCTCGAATATCTCTCGTACCACTTGTTGTGCTATCGACATTATATTATAACTAGATTGCGAATATCATAGTTATTTAGTGATGTGCAGTAATGTGTTATTTTTGTAATTTCTGGCTACCACCAACAAATCAACGAATGTAGTTCTTAAAAGCATAAAGATAATTTTAAGTGTTTTTCCATTTGTGACAATACAACGGATGTGAGCGCAACAGGCCAATTAAAATTCATGTTGTAACGCTACGGCACGTAGAGAAAAGTCATTAATATGGACAGAGTCGCTCTTGCAAATAGACCGCGTCAAAAATTTGATTATGTTCGCAGCGACGACGTGCACTCGCCTGCTGGAAACTACATTTTAACATATGTAGCGTCAAAGAATCAAATTCGCTCTCCGCTTAGCATCGAACTAAAGGTATCACAAAATATCAATGTCAATTTTTAAAAGTCTGTTGCTAAAAAGTTCTCGACCTAAATGTGTTATAAGCAAAAAAATATGTTATCTAGTGGGTATGAAATAAACGTCCTTGGCTGTAGAACATATCGCGTCGGTCGTATTCAAATTACCTTGTAATCCACGCTTCATGGAGTGGCTCTGCGGAATTTGTGTCTACTCGCTGCTTCCGAGCTGTAGGCTTCAACTTTGTTAGCCACTTCTCTAATCTAGTTTACGGCCATAACTATATTATAATTGTCGACTGTGTACCTCAGAGTTCCCTTTTACCATTTATAAGGTCCTACTTGATAATATAACTAGCCAAAAATACAAAACTAACGTTAATTAATAAATTTATATCTGTAAGTGACTGCACTTCATGTCATACAAATCAATGAAATAATAAATCTTTTTTTTAAGATGATTTATAATTTACGAGCTGTTGCCCGGGACTTCGTCCGCGTGGTATTAGAAGACATACGAACTATATAAATTACAAAAAGCTATGTATCCCTCGGGAACCGGACATTTCTCGGGGATGAAGTGTACTCCAGACTTTGTTTCATATCTGTGCCAAATTTCAATAAGATATGTTGAACCGTTGCAGAATGATCGAGTAAACATTAAAAAACTA
>NW_013524846.1:88646-107726 GCF_000836215.1 Papilio polytes
TTATTGCCTTGGTGGCCAGTATGCAACCTCTTTGGCTGTATAAATACTGCTTGTCAGCCAAAGAGGTTGTATTTTGCACTCAACATTAGGAACGTAGTAGAGATTTGTGTAAACCGAACAAGTTTGTGAAGTGGAGTACTCAGTGTTAGCTGAATGTGAAAATCCCCAATAATTCTATTGCAAGTTGGTGAATTATTTACCTATCTAAAGTAAAAGCTTTTACAAAAACAGCAATTGCTAAGTTTATTAATCATAAATATTTGTATATATTGTAAATTGTAAATAATAGTACATTAACGTTTATTTTCTAGACGAAGAAAATTATCTTTTATAAGGAGCTTGTAAAGGCTCCAAGCTAGACAAGGCGGATAGTTTGCTTATAAAATGTTTATTTCCACTAATGATCGCTCGATTACTTTGAAAAATTCAATCTCGGATGTTGCAGAAAATGGAAAACTATTTCGCTAAAAGCCACTCAATACCTGTCTATTATAATAAAGTATGGAAAAAATGAGATAATAGAAAGTTGCTCTGATAAAAAGCTTACTATGAATTTTTATTAACAAGATAAAAGCCAAGTAAAAAATCGCATCCTGCATTTACGATATCTTATAAAATCTTTCACAGACATTAGTTAAACTGTAGTGTAATAAACCAATTTTTATTAACAAACAATTTACTTAGTATAAAGTTTTGCAAGTTTTTATATACGTAGTCAATATCTTATAAAATAAGTAAAAATTAAAAATAACTACCATTTTAAAATCAAATCAGTATTTCAAATCGAATACTACTAAGGCTTCAATACCGGCTTCTCTTATTTTATCGTTTAATTTTCCTCCTTATTAGACGATAAAAAGTAACTTTGATTAAACCAGCAGCCATTTCGAAGTCAAAAGGGAAGCCGAAATGTGACGTAATCTATTAGAAAAGTTTCATCGAAGGTTAATTTAAAATATCGATGTCCACTTACAATGATCTTAATGGAGATTTAATTATCGCTTCATTTAACGATTACAATAATTAGCGGGTATCGGGAACGGTTGTCTTCAATTAACAAATCCCTTTTTTGTTAAGAAATAAAAGACAAACATATTGTTATTTGCTTATTTATTTTTTTCTTAAATTAAATAGTAGACTAAATTTATAAAATTAAGTTTAAAATCTTCATTAAGATAAATGTTATCAGAGATAGACTTAAATCAGAAACAGAATAAAAGATAACGATAGCCGACTGTTTGTTTACAGCAACATAAGTAGGTATGCTTATATCGCCCGACTCTACGCGCCGTAGCAGGCTACGATTGGCACATTTGGACTGCTACGGACATGTTTCAATTCAATCATAACATATTGATAACGACATCTATTGATTCTCAACAGCATTGTTGTGTTAATGTATTTTGTTTTAGACTAACAATATGTTTGATTTATTTTTTAATATTATAACATTATTTTTTTTTATCTGATAATACACCATTAAAAACGAACTACTTTACATGGTCATCTAATTTATGTATGTAATTACGTACTAGCTTTCGTCTCCGATTTCATGTGTGTGAAATTAAATAACAAAAATAAGTAGCCTTATGTGTTGATCCAAACTTTGCTGTACATCTTTGCCAAGTTTTATCGAGACAGCCATCCCTCCAAACATTCACATTCAAAATATTAATAAGAGGTCTGTTCTATTATCATCGTTTGTGGCTTAACCGATTTTAAGTATTAGTGTCATATAAATTAGCAAATTTCGTTATCTTCTCCTGAAGTCAAGCTAGAGATACTTCCTGATTATCTATATACTGACTACATGTAATATAATTGAAGTGTCTGTATGTAACATCAAAAGAAAAATTGCAGATTTCGGGAAGATGAAGTATTTGACCTACTGATAACGAATATCGCATTTAAAAACTTTTGTCTGTTTGTCTGTCCGGTTCGGCCCAGCCGTTCCGGGCAAGCTCCGAAACGGCTCTGCCGATTTCGACCTTACTTTCACTGGAGGGTAGGTTAAATAGACGGGCATATTATAGACTACTTTTCTTGTAGTGAGTCAAGAAGGTGCGTGCGGAGCCGAAACCGGCCAAACCGCGCGCCGCTCCCGCGATTCGGTCTGTATGACCCGAGGGTCGGTAGGGCCATGAGTGGTGATGGGCTATAGACCGCTTTTATTTATTCGACGCTGTCAAAATGGCGTAACGGATGGTCCGATTTTGATAGGACTTTGACTGAAAGATAGTTGGCAGAAGGTAGATGTACGCGGGAATGTAATATGTGACTTTAAACAAAATCCACGCAAACATAGTTTGCGGGCGACAGCACGTTTAAATTAAAATTTGTTTTAAATGAATAAGAATGGCATTGACATGTTGAATAGATGTAAAAGGGCTCATTTTGTACAATATAGTTTATAGATAAACGTAATATTAGCCGCGTTTGGCGGCGGGCCAGAGCGCTCACGGAGCGTAACGCAATCAAAAGGGGTTCCGTATTGTGTGTAAACAAATGCACATCTTGTATGGTAATTTGTTACTACGCACTGAGAATGTCAAAATACACATGTAAACATTGTAAGTACTTGGGCAATAATACATAATTAAGTAATACAACGTTTTCATATGTATAGAAAGATTCTTTAATAACGATTAAAAAAGTAACAAACAATAATAAAAATCCGTTTCCCTTCTTACTGGCTTGAATATCACTATTATGTATAACTTACCTAAGGGTAGGAAAAATGGATTTTTTACTGACTTTTACAAATTTATTAACTTAGATAAAAACTCCTTTAAAACGATATCTATGAAAATTAATATAACGAAAAATTGATAATGTTTACCACTCTATAAATACTTTTTGCGTTCTGTAAATCCGTCAATTAATAACTTCTAAAGAAGTTAATTATGGGACGAAGCCCTCAATATTGGGTCAAGGTTTTTTCGTCTAAACGTAAAAAAACCTATTTCCATACAACCTGATGAGATAAAAATAACTGTGAGGTACCTTCCGCACCCACACAGACTCGTTTCAGGAATGTTGATTCGATTTCAGTGAAATGAACCAACGTGTCATTACAGCAGATAATGTCGAAACACTGGGCGATGAGGCGGGCGACAAAGAAAAACTATTTTGTGGCTAACCCTTAGCTTTTGGAAACTTAGTCACTATTAACAAAAATTACGTCTACCTTTACATTACAAAAAACATACAATAATGTCATTGTAATATTTGACATACGAGTATATAAGTTTATCCGGGTATATTGTGAGATAACCTTAAAAGGTCTTTGATAAAACATTAATGTAACATGAATAGGCTCGAGGCTTTCTAAAGGGTTATCCTTATGTGCATTTTTCACGTTAAAACACACTGACAACTGAAAACCCTAGCACATCCTATGGTTGGCGAAAGATAAAAAAAAAACATCTGAAACCACGATCTTAGAGCATAAAATCATAAAAAAAGTAATTTAAACCGTTAAACTCATAATATGTGCCATTACTAGATTTGATAGTTGCGCCAGTTTAATTAGTAACTAAAAACTTTACTTGAATTAACTTGAAACGTTACAAGAACTTGCATTACAATTTATTGCTGATGTTAAAGTCCTAAGTATATAAGTAAAAATAAATATATTAATATATTAAAGTCCTAAGCTGTATGTCTAAGTGTTATTTTTTACTTACTCGTAGGTATTAGACGCTCGGCTGTTATGGATCCAAACAATTGAAATAAAGTGCGTGACTTTATAAAAAAACCAAGCGGGCAGAATTGCGCTACTATCCGTCAAGTGGAAATTGACTTAAAGAGCGGGCCCTCATCTTTACCAAAACGACCGCACAACTGTTGAGCTATCGTATGTTTCACGCTTAATTCAACTATTTAGTTGCACAACTAATAATCAAGTTGTGTGTGCACATATAAGCTCGTAGGCATCAAAGCGAGACCAAACAGTTGTACGATAGTTTAGTTTGATGTGTGCGCACACTCTGATAATACAAATAGTGGAATATATAACGTTGACAGAACTCATTCTCATGACTTGCTACTAACCTCCTAGCGGAGCCGTTCTCACATTCATTCGATACATTCGTTGGAAAGGAAATATTCTAACATTCTTATTCTATTCAAGCAGGTATCACCTAAATAGCGATTTTGATGTAATATAACAGTTTGCACGTGTTTCTGTAAACTTTGTTTAATGCGCAATTACGGATTGCTCATCTACTTACCTAAGATCGATTACTATAATTTGTAATTACGCTAATTAATTATTATGATTTTATTGAAAGCACAACAATGACGTAGAAATTGTACAAAAAGCTAAGAAATAACAACACAATTAATTAGATCCATCTCATCGTTTTGTTGTTTTTTGTTTATCGAATCAGACTGAAAAACTAACAATCTTTTATTTTCTTTTTTTTATTTAAAGTCGAGGACTCGCTGTACACTTTGTATTTTTTCTTGTTTTGTCAATCCCTTTTCTTTGCCCTAATTAGAAGATAAACTTTATTCCTCGCAGTAAAACCCTTTTAGATATTAGAATCCTTTACCAGAGTGTACGTAATTCAGAATATAGAAAAGGCGATGTAATCGCGCTACTTTACTTCTCAATTAAATGAAAACACAATGTCAAGATTGTTTGCAATTGTTATTGCAATATTTCTGCTGTTACAGAAAGGAACATTACCGGCAATAAGCCGCCTTGCAATATAACTTTGTAAGTGCGCATCGCGGTGCCGTTGCTTCTGCCAAGACACGGTTTATAACATTACTGCCCTCCGTTTAAATCGCTGGCGCAATTGAAACAATTCTTATCTTACTAATATAACAAATTAGGGTTGTAACGGAACTCCGCTTCCGCATCCGCAAGTACGGAACTTCCGCAAGAAATGATAACTCCGCGTCCGCTTCCGTTATTTTTCATGCGGAGGTTAATTACGTCTTTAACGCGAGAGGGTCGATTAGGTATAGTTTATGTGGCAATCGCAGGCGTAATATGCCAACTAACTATAATTGTTATACATAACATTGGCACAATAAACTGTATCTTGTAATTATGTACCAATCTGTATTTTTAATTAACGTAATTTCAGTTTTTATTTCTTTAATGAATTTCAATTAATGTTTTATTATTGACCTCCGCTTCCTCTTCCGTTAACCTCCGCTTCTGCAGAGGAGAAGCCCTACGCCTCCGCATCCGCATCCGCTTCCGTTATAATGGCCTCAGTTACAACCATATTACAAATACAAAAGTTTGGTTGGACGGATAGATGTTATGTGATGTGGATAGATGCCTAAAAGGCTGAACAGATCTCTATGGAGCTCTTTTTAGCACAGATGAAGAGGATAATCTGGTAGTACATATAGGCTACTCGCTTTTGTTTTTTGTTTTTTTTTTTAATTCCTACGCAGTCACAGGCGAAAACTAAAATAGAACTGTCACCTGTCGATATACCAAAGCGTTAAGGTATCGAGTATGTGAAAAGCACACAAGCTTTTATTTATATCCATGACTAACAATGTCGCATCGTACTGTCCAATTGAAAGCGTGAATATTACGCCGCCAGCAGTCAGTTACATTTCTAATTTTCTGTTCAAATCTACTCCAATGATATTTTATATTTCTATCTATACATATTATTACTTGATAAAATAGAAGTGTCTGTATGTAATATCACGAAACAATCCAAGATTTTGCGAAGATGATGTCTTTGAGTTGCTGCTAACGAAAATCGCATTTAAAATATGCCTAAGTACCTATGTACGTATTGTGTAATGGAAAATGTAATGTGCCTATGTACGTAAGCCGCGTTTATTTCTGGTAATATTTGAAACGGATGCTCCGATTTTGAAGGTACTTTGACTGGAGAAAAGCTGGTCCACGCCGGAATCTCATAGACATTTTTTTTAATTCCACGCTAACGAAGTTTGTGGGCGACAGCTCATAAAGGTACTTATGAAATGCCCGTAGTGGTTTCAATTTAAAGTTATTAGAGTCCGTCTGTATGTCTCTCGCTGAGTGGCCGTGTCAAAGTAAAATTAAATTGTAGTTAAGCCAGCGATTACGCGCAGTGTAATTAGTAAACGAAAGTTGAACAATAATTGATAAGAGGTACTCATACAAAAGGTAATGTATTTCACTAAGACCCTAAATATAATTGATGTTCCAGCAGGTGCGCTTCGGTAAAAAATATTTTTCAACCCTTAAGTTCTAAAATTAAAATATGTCATTTATTTCATACTAGCTGTTCCCCTGCGGCTTCATCCGCATGAAATTATGTAAATGTTATATTATTGTTTATTGCAACTTATGGTCTCTTTCCCACATTAAGTTTTTTATCCAAAATATTTACCCCCTGAGTTTAATGGCGTGAAAATATATAGCCTAAAGCGTGACGTAAGTGTAGGGCTAATTATTAAAAAATAAGTAAAAAAGTAGTATTTAAAAATATGCTGTAATTTCTGACATCTTACATCTTACATCTGACATCTTCAACAAAGAAGTGTGTGTTTACGCTTTATTATATTAGTATAGATAACTGACTAACTGAAATACTTTTTGTTTATCCGCGGTATTTGAATAAATAAAAGAAAATTCACTTGGTTCAAATTTTACCGTCCCAATGATCGCAAGCTCAATAGAAAAAATGTCTAGGTATTGTATAAACCTAACCATAGAAAAAATTTTGTACTCCGTTTCCTACAAAGTAATTAAAAAAACATATCGTTTTTAATGATAATAATTGTTTTATTTTATAACCTTACTTTCTTAATTTCCAATAACATGCTCGGTATATATTTTTTTCATTAAGAGTTAATTCTTAAATTGCAAAGGAAAAGTAAAACTTTAAGATAGAGAAACGCAATGCCAAATAACAATAACTGTTGGTACTGCATACGTTTTAATATAATATAATACTATTGCAATATTTTTTATCTAATTGTAATAGCCGAGGATACGTTAATGATCAGATTGGTAGAGAACACTACTTTAATATTATAACATACGAAGGCGAAGTCAGTACATTATTAAATATCAGTGACTTTTATATGTTATAAAATTTAAATACAACGAATAGAAATCATTTCCCGATAAAGAGGTACCCATAAAATAAATTGTTTTTATTGAGGGTAAAAGTGGAGACGATAGCTAACTAACTTGTAACTACAGAAGTGACCTGAAACATAACGATCTGTGGAGTCCGCCCTCGCGCCCTCGCGCCTATCTCCCTAATAAAGAAAAGGACTCAACAAACAATAATTTCCTTTTTCTTTCACTACAGTATATAAGACCGCTCCGTCCTAAATTGAACATCGGAAACATGAATAAAATTTTATGGAAACGCTCTATTCAGAGACAATATCTATTAAACTCAACATAATGTGCAAACACAAGTAGGAATAAAAATAAAATACGCATAAGATAAACGGTAACAGGTGAAAAACGTACGATCAATGAGTGAGAATGATTTATGATAACCACCTTCTGCGCTCCGATTGATAACTGACATTGAAAGGGCTTTGACGTCACTAAATGAGGTGATAGGATCTGCTTTAAGGCTTTTAAATAAAAGTAAAATATTCAGCGCACATGACATAAGTCATCCAACCGTTAGGTAGGGTAGTTTATTTTTGCAGTACGCGCGGCTAACGAACTACCGTCTACCTGAAATGCTAAAATTGCGAGGTGACCGCTACCCATTGACATTCGAATTAAGTTGAAAGTTAAGTATCGCCTTGTTAAGTTTTTCAATGGACTTTAAAAAAATCTGTATTGAAAAAATAAAAGAGAAATTTTAGCAGAATAAAAATGTGTCCATGAACCGGCAGTTTTAATTTAACTATGTTTTACAATTTTAAATTGTAATAGTTAAATGGTCAGTTTGCGTTCTGTTCGTACTCGTAGTGAGGTTTCCGCGCAAGACATGACAGCCGACGGAAATTAAACTCAACGGGCTTGATAAATGATATAAAAATCTATACGATTTTTATTATCAAAAATAAACAGCATTTTGGTCCAATAACGGGACACAAAACATTCTGTCAAATAAATTTTATTTAAATGATTTCAACAGGAAATCAAATTATTAATTGAAAAGTTTACTCGACATCCGGTTTAATAAAACGCCGACGAAAAAATTTTACTTAATTCTAAATCGCCGTATAGAAAATAAACCAAAAAATGAAAAATTAATTAAATTAAAACGCATAATAATAAACATTGACACAACATGATGACAACTTCAAATAAAAAATTAAAATATATTTAAAAATCGTAAAAATTAAATTTTAATTTGAAAAAAGGATATTCGTATATATTGAATAAAAAAATTATTAAAACCTTAAGAATAATAAGTTTAAATCATAAAAAACAGGAAAATTAAAGTGTAAAAATTAAAAATAAATTAAATGTGGAAATGAAGATGTCATCATGTATGTGTAGACTTACCTAAGAGCATGGAAACGCGCGAAGTACACCGGGAACTTGGGAGGCACAAAGAGAACACCCGCTCAGGTCGGCGGACGGCGCGCGAATCGCGGAATCCAACGGCGTAGCTCGCGGACTCGGCTCCCGTGAGCGGGAGAGGCGTCCCCTTTAATCTGTTGCGTCGCGCATGAGCAACTCATCTCATTACCATAGGACGAATCTTCTGGAAACTGCACCGATACCGCCATTTTTCAGACGTTACAGCGGCACTGAACACAGTAATATACTATTGGCGATATCGCTAAGCTTTCTAAAGAACAAGTTTATGTACATTAAGGACTTTTCTTCTAGCGATATATTTTTCAGACAACTTCACCAACGCCTCGAAAAAACGTATCAAGTAATATTTTATTTGAAAAAAAAAAATAGCATAAAAATATTTGACTGCTTTTGATTTGTAGACGACATGCTCGGATTGAGGTATCTTTGTCGGAAAAAACTTTATGGAAATGTTTTAACCAAAGATTTCTGATAGCAAACAACTCTTTTGGAACTCTATCAAATTGTTAATCATTTTCCCGTATTTCTACTAAGAAAACATGAACGAAAACATATTGATATCTCTCTTTTATTCTCTCTGAAGAACTGAGTTAGTAATATAATTATTTTTAATGTTTCAACAGCGAACCCGTCGTTATAGAGAAGACGCAGATTTAAACAATAGTGAAAAATTAAACACTTTCAGGCACTGTCTAGTCAGTACGCGACACAACACTTTGGCCATGACACTGATAACAGTGGTAGAGCCCCCTTTAACACCTTCGCACGAATGGAGGAATGAAAGGAAAGGGACTAAAATTAGGCCTCAGTCACTCACATTCATTAGACGAACTGCGCAATTTTTCCCACTCCACGGCTGTCTTCTGTTTAGTCGTGCTATTACACCGGCTCTTCCACTGTTAAAAACTGTGAACCCGTTGACACGCCCGCGTCAACGCACCCAGAGGCGTAGATCTCTCAGCAGGCCATGATTGGCCATACCCCAATTACGATAGCTTCAATGTACATTCCCTGTAGACCTCCGTAATTTTTTTACAATCCATATCTTTGTTTTTTTTTAATAAAATGAGAATTAGTGTATATAGTTAAAGTTTACGGTAACTTTGTGACATAATATGTATTGAAATAATAGTTAGGGGCGAGAAGGGGTCGCTTCATCGGCGACCGCAGCCAACGCGACACGGACAGTTCACCTGTGACTGACGGTTCTGTCAATTATACCGTTTATCTGTGAACTTCGGGCTTAGCTTATTTATAGTAAAGCTTTAAATACATTTCACGCCAATGTCCACATAGTGTCTCTGACGTCACCGTACACTGCCTTTTGTATGGAGTACATGTTCTGTCCATTAGTGAGACTGATCTGTGACCAGCCGCCAATCGAAATAGGCTTTTATATTATACGATGTTTTATAAACAATTTTAAACAAGCGAATTTTCATTATTAAGTTTGGCAAAACAGCAAGACACTTTCAAGATTTCAATGTTACCTAAATCTTCGTAATCTACAAGTTGACGACATGAATAAGGCCCGATGGGATACTACACCGTGCCCGGTTTTCATCAAAGGATCAATCTCAGACCGATCCAATTTGTTAAACATTTCTGATGGAGGTTCTAAGAAGGTCAAATATAAAAAACATTAATGGGTATACCTTCAATCTTTTACGTAATGCGACTGTAACGAATAATATTATTTGACGCCTAAGTACTGAAGATGAAAGATCATCTTCCAATCTTTCACAATAAATATTAATTAATTTTTGCTTGCCTCCTAAGTGTTCATAAACCGCAGACATTATGATAAAAAAATTGCACGGTGTTCAAAAAAGGTTTGGATCCAGATCTTTTTTTTTTCCAGATTTAATTAAACATTTTGCTAGCGCTGCTTTATTACAATAGAACTTTATGTTAGACTTTTCAAGTTGTCATGACTTCGGCTTAGCACTCCGGTTAGGATTCAACTTATTCTGCATTTTAACTTATCAATTTAATTTAAATGTAATATTATCTTATTCTTTGAATCGTTGTAACAGTCGCAGCGAAAAGGTTCTAACCTATTCTTCTGATTCCTCGTAGTATGAAATGTGATACTGTTAGGTAGATAATGTAATCTTGAGAACGTACACCACTAGTTAGTCCCTTGTTATAGATAGAGCTTTTGCTGTATGGATAATGACATCACTCTATACATACATAGAGCAATAGATTTCAAATACGATATTGAGTGATATTAGTACTCTGCAAGAATTCTTATAGGACACATCTAGTGCCGACACGCTCCCTTACTATTGGTTGTATCTATGTTTCTCTATAAAAGTAATTATTTTTTGTCTTAAATCCAATAAATTTCCGATAAACAATTAAAAACCGTTTGATTGATATTCCGTAACAGTGTTACGATAACGCGATTGAATAAGCAATGCGGTGGCAACAACCGCCCATCATATCTGATGATAAAATAGATAATATTGTACTATGGATGTCACAAGTACAACGCATCAAATAAATGACGTATCGTTATTTAGTACACTATAGTGTGTCTAGTTTAGATTAGTTTGACAATTCATTTAAAATTAAGTAGAGATGGGTTGTGTAAAATCAGTCATGAATCTTATCGATATTCGATTTTATTCTTATAGAAGTTGGAATCGATAGATTTATAGTTATAACTTATGAATTAAAAAAACACTGTTTTCTCAAATTAGTAATGATCATAACAAATAATGAGAGTAAATAAATGTTTATTACTACTGCAGCCGTACGTAATCAGAATTGGATTTCGCTATTATTTCTGTCATCGCTAACTTCTCTACACTATAATCAATACTAGAATTGTCCTATAAATTAGTTAGTAAGAAAATAATAATTTTAGTTGAGTTCGATAATTATTTAAACCGAATATCGATAGTTCAAAATTGTTTGCTATGCGTGTTTGTTTCGTCACGATACCTATCTATTAAGTACGGCATATGCCTTCATATAAATTGAATTCGATACTTCATATGCGTCATTTATCAAAATAATCTATCTTATTTAGACAAACTATATTAAAATCTCAATGTCTTTTATAGATGTACATGTTTCTCTTGGCAGCCGACAATGTTATGCAATAAAAAATGACATTTAATGTCAGGGTAAAAGAGACATAGCTTGTCAGTTCACTTTGCGTCTTTACTTTGAACATTTATTGTGGTTTGTTAATGTTATTCCATGAAAAAAAGTGATGAAAGGGCTTAGAAGTAGTAAAAGAGAGTTTTTTTTAAAGTGGGAGATATTTTTTCGCTGAGAAGAAGTAGGGGGTCCAGTTATTACATTTGACAATATGAATCATCTTATGTCTGTTGTAACTAAAATGTGATACCATTTATTAACTCAACAAATTCCCTATTCCCGAGGAGACGCATGTATAATATGTTTAGTTTTGTAATTTCAAAAAGTATCTTGTTTTCGTGTTACCCCACACATCTATCTTAACATTCGCATTTCCAACTCATGTAGTCTCCTTTCATCCGTCTCGTTTACTGCCCAACAATCAGATGACTTGACCATTGCCCATCATGACTTACGACGGCCTTGTAAATTTTCCCCTTTACTTTAAGGTAAACTTGAGGGTCGCATATTACTTCTGTGACCTGTCGCCATTTCGTCCCTCCCGCTTTTATTCTTCGTTGTCTTTTGTGCATTTGAATTATGCAATTGAAAATTTCACAAATGTAAACAATGAAATAAAGTTTTTGTAATTTCATGTGGATGAGGCAGCCCGGGAACAACTCGTTAAAAATAAAGTGATAACAATAATGTTCTCATTAGGTTTCCAACATGTGGGATGGTTTGTCAGCTGAGATTATCCCGTAAGTCGTTTTTACGAATGGGCTAATCCCGTCACCCTTTCCGGGTATCTGAGGCGAGTGGGACTCGGGGACGGTTTGGTCTCAGCTCAGATGCAGAAAGCAGTGCTTCTCGACACCATCCGAAGTGTCCGCCGGTTTCTCTCCCTTCCCCCTAACTTTCTGCCGTCTAGTCGCCCCTGCCGTGGGAATCCCGGCTGGCTGGCATTATTAATGTATTTTGATATTTAAGTACGTTGTTTACTATTATTTTAATGCATGTAAATTAACTATTTATTGGTATGTATGAATTTAATATTTTTTATTTTTTATATGTGAAAGTTAGCTAAACTGAACAATTTTGAAAAGGAATGTTCTAATGCACATCTCGATTTCACGCAAAAACTACATACTTCTCTACGTTTATGAACTGTACCAGCCAAACAATAAGCCACGACCTATCGCCCGCAACTCCATCCGTGCGGAATTTAAAAAAAAGAGTGGCCTGTGCGTTCTTTAAGACTATCGTTCATGTCTATACCAAATTACAGCGAGATAACGCGTGTAGGCTACAAACTCTAACAAAACATTCACCCAGCCTTCCAAACCTTCGCATTTATAATATTAGTAAGATAAGAAGAAAGATTAAAGTTAACATTTTTAATTTTTTCCTACAAACTAACTTAAAAACTGTACTCTTTCGACTTAAAATAAAATATCAAACATGATTTTCTTTAAATAAAGCGAAGGAAATTGCGAAAGCTTAAGCACATTCGAGCGCTCGCTTCCGTAGCGTTTGAAATCAAAATGTCGATGTGAGAACAGTTCGACGTGACGTCACGCTCATAGCTGCGGATACCAAATTACCATACGATAGGCGATTGCTCTTTTACAACAAAATTACATTAACCGTAGATTTATATTTACAACGTTTTTACAAAAGCGATTTTGTTTAAAAAATTAAAAGAATTATTATTGGCCAACTTACTCTACTCGTCCATGTCATTTTACTGTGGACTGAATCTCCACTGTTAAATGCAGTGGAATGAACGCTAAATATTGACCTTTATGTAACATGAAAATAATTCTTTATTTTGACGGAATCAATATTTGTAGGTTCTATCAGAATTTATATTTTGTAAAAATGCGTAAATCACAAGAAACATTAAAAAGATCAAACTGCGCTGATTCCAAAGTAACTTCTGTCGTTGTTAAGAGTAATTAATATATAAAAATTATGTAACAGTATAAAACATCGGTAAGTGGATACTGCTAAAAAAATAATCCAGCTTCGAGTGACTGATGACCGTGGACAACCTTCGTGTACGAAAAACGAGCGAAAAAGTTTAGATTAACTCGACGTATGATGCCGCCGCCATAAATAACTGAAGTAGCTTCAGTAGAAACAAGCAATTAATAAGTGTCCGTTAGCGCTTACGAGTACGATGTAAGTTTACCTTTTATTCGGTAGATGGAATTTAAAACATCCTTCTATCGATAGTTTAAAAAGAAAATAACTACAACAAAATTATTTTCATTCCGCTTGAAAAATGTTTGCTTCATACATGGGTTATTTCGATCCCTTTAACTGGGTGACGGTGGCTGATATCGACATGGCGATTTTGTCTAGTCGTGTCTAAAAATGTTAAGCAATTAACTCCGATCATAAATTATATCAATAAGCAATCGAATACAAGTATAATAGACTTTGATATAGTAAAGAGACAACGTATTTAAATAAGCCGCGCATGTGGATGTTTAGAGCTAACGCACATTTTTGAATAAACAATCGCATAGTTAACTTTTGTGCAATCGTCGATTGTGTCGCTGAAAATTCAACTGTTTAGTTGCACAATCAAAAATCCAGTAGTGTGCGTACTTTCAGATAAGCTCATAAGAATCAAAGCGCGACAAAACAGTCGTGCGATAGCTTAATCAAAGATGTGCGCGCGCTCTTAGTGTAAAATACAGTAAGCTTATTTAGAAATAGGTCTAAGTAGGGAAAGAAACCGAGAATGTTGATATGATAGATATTGACAGCCAACAAGTATAAAATTTAAAGCATACATATTCGTGTTTTGTACAGTCCATTTCAAATTTAATTTAAACTTACATACATAATCATCATCATCATCATCATCACCAGCTCACTACACGTCTCTCTCATACATACATGCTGTCAATTTTCCGGATGAAATTTTCACATTAAAAAACAGCGACATTTTAACTCGCCAACTTTCAAAACATGACACTGGATTGTTTGAGTTTAAATCGTATTTAAGCTCAGCATTTAACGTGCAAACAACGAAATTCTCAGTGATTTTCTAAAACGAATTTCAAAGCGAGACTGTAATCTCCTATACGCCGCTAAATGTCCAAATGTAGTTGCATGTAACTTTTAACGAATTTAATGCGAATTCATTTTAAAAACCTTATTAAAAATTTGTATGTCGCACTGTCCTTAGTCTCCTTAGTTCTACTCTACGGGCATATAAATATTGGTCTCTAAAGAGTCTTGATAATGGACAATTACAAGCTTCTTCGCTTTCATTGAGGAAATATTACTTTTAGAATTAAAAAATCTAGGTTTTACAGTAATTTTTTTAGTAATAAAACCGTGCGTATGTTGGCTAACTTTAACTGATAGTAAAAATGTTTCCTACACACCTACAGTTTTAATCAGTTCAGCGCTTCAGTGTGTAGCGGACTTAAAATGACAAATAATATGTTTCAGTTTTATTTGGCCAATATGTAAATGTGCCTCGCTAACGTCGTGTCGTAGAGATCATCTTCGAATGAACTCTGTCCTAAATCCTCATCCTAGTTCCATATTGATTTATTCATATTCAAACAGACTCATTTTACTTAACATGCTTATCTCAACATTGTGTAAACTCAAACCAATGGGAACGAGAAATATTCACGCATCTTTGAATCCTTAAATCCTTACTAATATTATAAATGCGAAAGTTTAGATGGATGGATGGATGTTTATTAGAGTTTGTAACTTAAACGGTTGAACGACTGAATGGCTGGAAAAACACATAAAATACTTTTGTTTTTCTTTTACTCCACCCGGACGAAGTCGCGGGCGAAAGCTAGTAACTATAAAAATGACTTTACTTTGCCTATAATAAAACAACCAAGTTTTATTGGATCTTAGTTGTTTATTTATTTACTGTGAGTAGCGGCGTCTGACGTCGTGAATATAAGAATGGTAAAATTACGTAAAATAAGTTTATAAGAAAAATCCTGAGCAACGTCGAGATTTTTCTCATCTCTTTAAGGTGCAGTTGAGGTAATTACTTTTTAGCTTTGTAGTATCATAACTAAAGCATCTTTTCACAATAAGGCATATTTAATTTACCAATAAATATTCATCAATGGAAAAATCCTTTAAGAAAATTAAAAAAACTAAAATTGCTGTAATTCATGATATAAAATTGTGTAATACAACAAATATTATTTAAAATAATAATGATTATATAAAGTACTAGTATTTGGCAGATTATATTATAATTGTATTCATCGAACCTTGGGTTGAGGCGACGCGACGCGCGATCATTGCGGTTGTGTAACAAGTAGCGGACATGGTTTTAAAGCCAAGGTCCGAGTAATTGCTAAGACAAATTCGCCTTATTTGTCGCAGTACATAAATATACAAAAACAAAAGCATTCCGTGAAAACAGGCGACGAGCGACATCGGAAGAGTTCCATAAACACTATGTAACTTTTCACAAACCGGGCCTGATTGAAATTGCCTGACATATATGTTAGATACACATGTTATAAAGGAAATAATTTGGAATTCGTGAATAAGGTTGATTTGTTGTTGATTGATAATCGGTGTTTGATAACTCAATCATAAGCTTAAGAGTACAGATATCATTGATCTTATCTACCACGTTATATGCATTCACTTTGTATACAACAGTATTTTTACCGACTTCTGTACGAATCATTGTTGATAATTATAATTACATTACAAGATGGAAATGTTGTGCTAATTTACAGCTCTCAACTCTACTTCAGTGAAACGGGAAAGACCTCGTCATCTTTATACAAATGGATATTTTCATATCTCTTGTAATTCGAAATTCCGTTATCATTTTTACTAACTTCAATATTTTACTAAGTACCTACTTCAATGTGTTTACCTATTAAAACGAAATTTATACAACATCAATAAGTACATAGTAATGCCAATAATACCAGATGAAATAATAATTAAAATGTTCTCTTAAACGATGTTTAATTTACTACTTTCATTATTTTAATAGTATTTATATAACTTATATTAATACTAATTTCGTTAAATATACAAAAATGTTTTATTTCACGTCAATTCAAGGATACGAGGTGGCACTGAACTTGACAACTGATTTTTTTTCCTTACAGAGAAAGTACCGGTGAAAAAAAATTATTCAATATGACTCGTCTATATATTCTTAAATGTCTTTGACTTCCCACTTATTTCAGTGAAATATTCGTCCTACGTTTAGTTTCTTAGCAACTAATAAATGATACTACAAATAAGACCAAATCCTGTTCATTTTTAGCCAGGACCTAGTTTACATAGCGAACTCACGCGCTTGCTTCTTATTTGCGCTCAGTGAACGACGTTTGCTAAATCTAGTTTTGTTTTGGAAACCACTCGGCGTAAGAATTTGTTCCATTTCTTAGTTAATCTAGTTGTATGGAAATCAGTGTTTATTCGCGTTAATTCGCGAAACAAGCTATAAAAAAATCTGCCAGACTTTCTAAGGTTAGATTAACATATTTATATTACAATTGTTTACTATGTATAGTTACATCTTCACAAATTAATACAGCTTGAGGATATTTCAAGTAATGACGAGACAATCTTTACATTTTTTTGGTCAGAATTAACAATAACGAATCAGCAAATGTTAAACTATATGATATATCAGCACACGCGGTATTTTTTGAACTTAAAAAAAAATGGCGCCATTGACTAGTGCAGTATCCGCTTCCTCGTTGGTCAAAATATGTCACTTTCAAGATGAGTTAGTTCCCAGATGTACCAAATGATATATGATTCTTGTCGATATATAACGGCATAAGCAACGAGATATATTAAGGTATTTGAAACTTTGTATAGTTTGATAGAAGTTCAATATGTCGGCGATAATTGAAGTAATCAAAGCGATCGTTGCGGTAATCATCATAAACAATAGAGGCAATTAGCTCAGCTCTCTTATGACGACAGTTAATTCAACCATTTCCGCGGCGACTGACAAACCTTAACTTTATTACTCACTCGTTTTGTAAATAATCCTAGCAATCGATTAGCGGGCAATAAACACTTTATCAGGAAATGATAAGAAACAGAAGCGCCTCCGGTATTCAAAAAGAAGATGCTTGTCCTGCCTGCGCTATACTATCTATTATATTTGAAGTGATTAGACTTAAAGTGGGTCAAAATTCAGGACTATGAAATACCATTAATATACTATGCAAGTCTTATATTTCACTAAACCTGTAACAAATTAGTTATAGTTAAATATTTGTGAAGCCACTTGTCAGTTAAATTTATCCGGGTCGTGGAACAAGAAGTTTCATAAACGTTTGGGGAACTATATAATAGCTTGACCCTGAAACGCATCCTTTATATTCAAGCGAATGAACCTGAAAGCCTAGCTGCAGGCGCAGTGCAATTGTGGACCAAGAACATATACGTACTTATATAGAAATCGTCTAACACCAAGAGATAAACATATCCCACCTGATACATTAAGACCGCGAAGACAAATTTACTTTAGGATGAGTAGAACGCGACCTTCATATCTTTCCACGCCATATGACTCATGTTATAGTCTTTTAAATCACAAAAATGTGTTTTCAAAACGCTCTAACGTCGTGATCACGCGCGACGTCTCAGACAACTTAACACTTGGCGTAAAGGTATATTTATTAATGAATACGCGGGTGAAATTCGGTAATAGTAAATCTTGAAATGTACTCACTCGATTGATGAAAGATTCGTAGCACTTCGTAGATGATCGTGAGAGGTCGGGGCCCAGTGGGCGCGCGCTGGGCGCGGCGGGGGGCGCCTGGGCGCGACGGGGGGCGCGGGGGCGCGGGGGCGGCGGCGCAGGTGCGCGCGGGCCGAGCGAAAACGCGCTACTGGAGCGCGCGCGGCGCCGAGGCTCGCGGGGTGATAACCGCTGATAAGCGACGCGTCACCGCATCGCCTAGATGTCGTAGCGCTAAAATGTCACCCATCATCTCGCATACATTCTCTACGTACAGAACAGAACAATTTATCACTAAGCTTACACTGCCAGTAAAATGACACTGAATAAGAGATTAAATTTTAGATTTTACTGATCGTTAAATGCTCATATATCCTACATGTAATATATTAGAAACCAGTATTAAATAAGTAATTAGTTAACTACAATTGATCATTTGTATTTACCTTACGTTATCATGTCTAGGTCGTCTTCGCTAAATCCTCTTATCACATCGCATTATTTTTAACTTACAAATTCTATGACTTATTAATAATCCCCTTTCATTTCAAAATTAAAAAAAATAAACGCGGTATGTTTTTTTAAGTCATCGCTATAAATTTTAAATCTTAGTAATATTATAAATGCAAATGTTTAGATGGATGGATGTTTGTTAGAGTTTGTAGCCTAACCGGCTGAACGGATTTCGATAAAATTTGGCATAGATGTAGAGGATAGTCTGGAAGAACATATAGGCTACTTACTTTTGTTTTTTTATTCC
>NW_013524846.1:108136-118559 GCF_000836215.1 Papilio polytes
CAGCCGCTCAGCCGCTCAGCCGCTCAGCTCGCCTCACTACCTACTGTTATTTAATGACACGTAACTTAAACGTTAAGCAAACGTTTAACGTTAAACAGTTATTTTTTTGTACACATATAATAAGCGTTTAGTTAAAAGTATGTATTTTAACTTAATAACTTGACGTTTAATTTAATACCTCAGTTATGTGATGAAAATTAATTTTTTTGCTTATTGAAGACATTTTATCAAAACAATAATTGGGTCAATTAAAACAATAAAGTAATTCTTTAATTCTAAGTGTATTAAATCTAACCGAAACAACAATCCTAAAAGTGACAAAAGTAAATTTTGGCTAATAACTGGTAAGCTGACATTGAGTCACATAGCCTTAAGATATTTAGTAGAAAACAGAGTAACAAATTAGGTTACCTGATAAGTTGACTCGGCGGCTTCGTGGAGGGGATTAGCAAATGTGTTTCTGAGTAGACAAAACACTCTCGTGGCGTCAATCTCTTTAAAAACAAAAGTCAACGCTTAACGCATCCACATTCGTTATTAATCTGAGACCGAGATTATAAGTATGATTGGACTTTAAGTTCAAAACATTTTAACTGATGAACTAACTATTCTAAAATAATACCTAATAGGTTTCCTTCACGGAGAGTTCAATGACCTCACATTTATCACCGTTACTAATGCACCTTTTATTGAAATGAAAGGTAATATTTTTAATAAAACTACTAACTACATATATCTTGAAAGTCGGTGTGTATCTAAAAAGTGTATTAGTCAATGAAACTTACTAAATTTAAAAGTCCTAGTGGTATCTTATCCCTTTAAAGTAACATACACAATCAAAACGATCGCTATAGGTACATAAATGCCATCCATAGAACATTTTCCATTCATTATTTTTATTAATAACTAGCTGTTCCCCTGCGACCTCGTCCGCATAAAATTATGAAAATTTAATTTTATTGTAATACATGTGTCAAATTATCAATTGCAAATATCAAATTGACATGACGATGGCATCTTTACTTTCTTGATGTTGGCAGCAACTCGTCTCTTTCCCACATCAGGGTCTTAATCCCAAATATTTACCCCCTAAGTTTAACGGCCTGAAAATATATAGCCTAAAGCGTAAGTGTAGGGCTTTTTTTCATAAAAGAATTATTCAAAACTAGGCTGTAATTGCTGACATCGTAGGCAACAAAGAAGTTTGTGTTTACACTTTATTATAATAATATAGATGAATTGTTACCTTCAAATATTGAAATAATTTCATTAATACTCGCATTTTACGCTTCCTTAAAATTTCAATGCAAACATGGTTTCAAGTTATTTTAGGATTACAAAACAAAAGATCAACAAACTCGTACACTTTATAGACCCAAAAGTTCAACATTGCCGGCTGATGTTATTATAACTTAAAACATTATACACGTTAATTGAACTTTTTACAACGAGAAAAACAAAAGGAAAATAATGTTGTTATGGCAGTTATATCAATTTAGATAAGTGTAGTTGTGACAAGTTTTCCATTAAATGTTTATGACACTAATTCACTTAACACAGTGTTGTATTGTTTTATAAGGACGATGATATTTATCCTAATGTACTCGTTATATTCCATTCATAGAATCAAAGATCTGCACGCGACTAATATTCGTACTATGCGATAACTAGTTTTCGCCCACAGCTCAGGCAAGTAGCCTAAGTGCTCTTCCAGACTATCTTCTAAATCCATGCAAAGTATCATCGAAAGCCGTTTCGGCGGCAAACTCTACCAACCATCAATCTATCTAAACTTTAGCATTTATAATATTAAAACGATTATAAAATTAACCGTCCAACTTTTTTTTATCTTACATTGAGATTTAAGATAATTTTGGATTTTATTGTCAATCGAGGTAATGCTTAACTTTGAATTGTCTTCATTTTCGTTGTGAAATGATAATAACATAACAATAGTGTGCTATACTATTATACTATGTAATTCTTGAGTAATTATTTTTGCTAAAAGTTTTTCTATCAGAGTGCCGCGCGGCGCAATGAACCGTCCGAAGTTAAGGCCGTCAACCATGCTTGAATTCACCCTGTCATCTCGGTACGTTATTTATATCATGTTCTATTTGTTTATATTTATGAATGAAACTCTTCATTTTAACGCATGTTTTTATATAGCCTTTTCCAATTAACGTGATCACTTTGTACCACTTTTTAAGGAAATTACAAGAATGGATAAAAGTGAAAACGAATTTATTTGCATATAGCATTATGAAATAGGACAATGATAATTTAATTCATTGACAAAGCTAAGATACAATGGAATGAAAATTTTGCAAGAAAAGCGCTTCACTCTATTATTTTCTTCTCTGAAAACGAGTAAAAAATGTTTAACCATGAAAACATCTAATCGAAAATCGGCTAAACAATTTTTGCAGGCGCTTAATTTAAAACTTTAAAAACAATGTGCAACGACATGAAAAGCTTTCTCAACCTACCTAAGTGAAAAAGAAAACAATAAAGCCGCTCTTAAATTAATTACAATCAAGCAAAATATTTCCTCTCTTAAATCAATAATTTTAATTAACATATTACGAATAGACACTAGAGGGCGCTGTAATTAATTTCCTTGGCGTGTAAATAAAACTTAAAATTTGAGTATTTGCAGCGTTTAATTTTAGCAACATATTACGGCTGTACCAGTGGAGCACAGACGTGCTCCTCTAAACATTTCAACATTTGTGCTGAATATTTGTTACCGGTGAGTCGAATTATTAATTGTATATAGAAATAAAACAATTTTAAACCACCTATTTTATTATTACAATAGTAAAAAATCTAGAGATACAAAGCTCCGTTGCGATAAGTTTTATTGTAGCTCAGCTCAAATATTTCGAACTATTTTTGTTGTCAAAATTAGTCTGAACATTTTCCTTGCGTAATAATGATTTGTGATAATATTAGCCCCCTAGGAAAATGTTCCTAACTAATTTCTTTAAAGTTAATAATTTTAGGTCTGACATTTTTTGCATTCAAACGTAACAATGATAAATTTATTTAAAACTTATGCGTAAAATATTGACCAAGCGGAGCGCATGCATTTCGAGACCCGTCAAAATTGTTGTCTTGTTTTTTTTATGATTTTTTCTTCCGTAACTTCGAATCGTTAGAGAAAATAAATTTGATATAATTGTTATTTATTTAAGACCAAGAAGCATTTTTACAATGTAGATAATAGTAATTATTAAGCAGACAGCAAATAACAATAGTTCCTCAGTATTATTATGTTTGCGTTTTTGATCTCATTGGTGGGGGTCAGGGTGTTGCCGAACTTTGTACGGGACCCGCGAAGTTTCTTTTTTCGTTCTTCAGCCCGACATCGAAGAAGTTTCAAATATTTTTTGGAATACGTTGTCTTAAAGAGGGTCGAAAAACAATGACTTGAAAATCAAACCAACCTATAATTACCCGATAAGGCAATTAAACTTGTAGAGAATCCCAGTAGCGAAGTCATCTAAAACTTAATCTGCATTACTTTTTCTCGAGGAATTGATCAATGTAACGTTGAGTTATCCGAGAAAGATATTACGTTAATGCTCTGTGGACTTGTGAGCATATCAGCAAACCACATGAAAATGTAAAAAGTTATTATTTAACTCAACTATCTAAGTTACATACATCACAATATGTGTTTAATACTTATCGCTTTAGTCAAAATCCGCTGTAAGACCACGTAATGTTTCGTGATTAAAACACGAATATTGATTTCGATTCCACGATTTCCTTGAAATTCTCAATCGAATCAAAACAATCGAAAGAGTGGTCTTAAATAGTATCTCGTACTAAATTTAGCAAATGGGGCGATTCCAGTGGACTAAATGTCAGTAGTTACTCGCAGCCGGCAATAGTTCAAGAATCCAATTTCGGTTCCCAATTAAAAAAAAAACTCACCGTTTATATTTCAACATGCACAATTGTCACAACAATGTGATACAACATACCATATACAATATACCTATCAGGCTGTATCTATATCCCATTGTTGAAGGAAATATTAATTTGACAAACCACACGTAGGGTAGTTTGAAAGTATTGCAGTGCGGTCACAACACATAAGTGGTCAAAGCCAAAGCCAATATTTCATGATAATTTTAAATGATGATATTTTATATTTGGATCAATAATGTCTTGCGACCTCATGTTTACCTTTTATTACTATTTTTGACCGACTTCCCAAAAGAAGGAGGTACTCAATTCGTCTGTATGTTTTTTTTTTATTTTTTTTTTTTATGTGTGTTACGGCATAACTCCGCCGCTAGTGGACCGATTTTGATAATTCATTTTTTATCCGAAAGGTAATGCTTGCAGGTGGGTCCCATTTTTTTGTTTGATTTTTGGAGTCAAAGACTACGACGTAGTTAAATAGTTTAGCTCAAAATCGCGCGACGAAATTTCGGGTCATTTTTGCTTTCTTTGCTTACGTAGACTATAAGACCTACATAAAAATTACTTAGTATAGAAAATATAGTAACAGTTAAGTAGATTCATTACTTAATTGTTACTATACTTTCAATTGTTAATTGTTATGGTAAAAATGTGGAAACCCTTACGTAGAAATATCACTGCATACCTTGGCTGACACCGACATCAAAGTAATAATAATTGTACAATATAGACATAACACTTACAATAAGGTAGGTTTACTATTTTCAAGGAATTATTTCGTTACTTTTTAGTGTACTGTTTTTTTGAGAATATTTTGTTTTTGGTGTATTTTGTTCTGTTTTTAGTGCATTTTGTTTTGTTTTTAGTGTATTTTTAATGAAATCTGTTAGGTTGTTCAGAACTACAATTTTTAGATGTAAGTAATCAAACCACAAAACATAGTATTGACTTACAATGCGTGTATTTTCGGCAAAACACAGCGTTCAGTTCCATGCATTTTCCCATGCTTACCAAACAATTCCATGTAAAGAACATCTATTTCAATCAGTTTCCATGAAATAATACGCTTAAAAATTAAATGTATAGAAGCTAATTAAAAGAAAATTGACAAAACTATAGAAAAAAACGACAAATAATGAATTTTGTATGTTTTAAAGCAAATGATCGACTCGCGTTGAAAAATTATTTTTCATATGCGGGTCATTTTTCGTACGTCCAATGTCATTGTCAATGTTGCAACCATTCCATAAAGAAGATTTGTCCACGTGCTTAATTTGTGCAACGTTGCTAACGTCTCGCGAACTGTGACCGTGACTAATTCTCGATATAACAATACCAAAATAATATTACATCTTTATCATTAATTATATAGACAAACATTCAAACTACTTACGAGTATTTAATTAACATTTTAATTTCTAGATATGTCTAACGTTTATGAAGATATAGATCCCACTTTTGCAGAGAAATGTGGCGATATGATGCTTTATTCTACTCAGGTTGGATTCCTTAAGAATCTTGCCGAAGAACTCGTCGCATTAGCCAACGAAGACAATTGGTTGGAATTATTTGAAACTATCGAAAATGAGAAAAAAGTCGAGGCGGTAATGACGAATAAAAAGGTTTGTATGTGCGGCTTCAGCGAAAGCAAATTTAAGTATCATCATTTGGATGACCTATTTTTATTTTGGCAGTTAATGAACGCTCTAAAAGAAGTCTTCTCTCGAATCCAACCCATTTACCGGGACAAAGACGCTAAGATTGCGCAAGAGAAGCGCAATGCCGCGGCTGAAGCCATGAGAGACGGGGAGCTTGAGAAGAGTTTGGGCCTAGCGAGTCAAGCCGTGCTGAGATCACCTATGATTAGTAATGTTACCACATAATACGTTTTTAATAATTTTAATATAAATTAAAAAATCATCTGATACCAATAAAAATAATTTAATCACATACAGACGTGGACGAGTCAGTAGACGGCGGCGTCTCCCTCGCACTAGGGCTGTGGTTGCGCTCCGAAATTCTAATGAGATGTGACAGATACGAAGCGGCCCTTGAAGATTTGAAGATGGCTTTAAAAGAACGAATACCAGCTCGGATGCGTGGCCAATATTACTGGAGATTAGGAAATTGTTATAAAGGTATGTCTAACTAAATGTTAAAACAGATAATGCATATGATACCTCATTTCCATTTTAATTTTTAGGTGTCGGAGAAGCGACAAGAGCTAAAGTATCGTATGAAATAGCGAGCAGATTGTTAACAAACGATGAAAATGCTAAAATTCAGTTGCAGCAAGACATGGAATCTCTAGACTACTCCCTGGCACTGAAACGTTCCGAAAGCCGCAAAGGTATATCATTACTTACACATAACCTATATGTATTAAACACACTAATCTTTTTTGTATTGGATTTTCCAAAAGTTAATCGGTTAAAAAGACAATAGCTCAGTGTAGGATTACGTAAGCCATTTAAGAACCTAAACTAACCCGTAATTCTATATGCATTCTGTTGAACAGGTGCTGTGCTTTCCGGCGGCGCTAAACACGCCATGCCGGCACTCTCCAACTTGATAGAAATAACAGAGAACGAGACGAAGGTACTCGATCATTAATTAAATTACTACAATAGACAATAATAAGTTGTTTAAACAAGTTTAAGTATCTTTAGGAATGTATTACATCCATATTTTTTTAACTCTAAATATATTATTTAAGCAAAAGGATATAGACTTGAACTGGTCCTCTTTTCCTAATCCTGAAACTTGAAAATTATTATTACAAATAACATGTTTGGTTTCAGGGTCGATATGCTGTTGCTTCTAAGCCAGTTAAAACTGGAAACGTACTTCTGATTGATAAACCCTATGCGGCGTGCCTTTTCCACAAATATTATGGTACACATTGTCACCATTGTTTACGAAGGTAAAGGTTCTTGTAAATTATTTCATCAACTTTATTTTATTGAAGTTATTTAAAGGTACACAAAAACACTTGATATGATATGTAATAAATTATTTAAACCACTTACTGCGATGTAATAATTCGTTTAGGTTGGAAGACTGCGTGGAAGTAGCTCCCGTGTGGTGTCCAAAATGTTCGGGAGTAGCTTTTTGTAACGTTCAGTGCAGGGATATCGCTGTCTCCACATATCATTTATACGAATGTCCTTTTATGGGATTATTTATAGGTAAGATTATAAATTATTAATACTAACTATATTGTAATCTATTGCGGTTGACACTGCCTAGCAATAGTCGAATGGTTTTAAATTTTGTTTTTCTTGCTATTCAAAGGGGCAGGAATGTCGGTCCTCAGTCATATAGCATTAAGGATGGTCACTCAATTGGGTCTCGAAACGAGTCTAGACGTATATTCAAAATTTTTGCCATCTGAAGAAATTTCTGCCACTGGCGTAAAAACGAATCCTAGAAAATCAAAAACAAGGAATCGAAAAGAAAGAGTAACACGTACTAGAATGGGTCTCGGTATACTATCCGGTGATGTTGTTACTAAGGAGGAGGAAAATAATTTAGAAGATAAACAAAATGAATTATTGAAGCAAGCAGATGAAGTATATAGACTCTGTACTCACTCGGAACAAAGAAACGGAGACGATTATTTGAAAAGGATTGTGATAGCGATGTTCCTGACTGAATGTTTAAAAAGAAGTGGCTTCTTCAAGGATAAAGAAAATGGAGAGCAAGATTCAAGTAAGTTAAATTATGATTTCCTAGTGAAATTATTCCATTCATGATTTACCAAAAAAATGTTATTAAATTGTTTGTTTAATATTTCAGATGAGTTATCTATCTGCAAGCTGATAATAAAGAACCTCCAGCTACTTCAGTTCAATGCGCATGAGATCTACGAGACGCTTCGAGGTGCGCACATGTTCACAGGGTCAAAGCCAGTGTACATTGCAGTCGGCATTTACTGTACCGGCGCACTGTTCAACCACGAATGCAGCCCAGCGGTGGCAAGGTACAGTGCCATACGTTTTATGACGGTTCGCAATTTTACACACACTGTGCATCAATTGTAGATATTAGCGGGCTGTAAAGGTGTATTCATAGTTTTACCTTTACCATTATTATTTAGGATACGTTAAAGATAGATAGAGCAAGTCCTCTGTTAGAGTTTTAGACAAATAAGATTAATTAACAGTATGATAAAGTATCAAACATACAGTACGAACTAGCGTAAAGAGTACATCTGAAATTAATTTCTTGTGTGTAATGTTTGAAGGTATCTAACGAAATGATAACATTCGCGAACTAAATAACATCACATCACTCGATAAACTTTAGTCTTACAAACGTGAGACACGTTTGCAAGACCAAAGTTCTCAAACTATCCGGTTTTCAGTCGAGATCCTTCAAATTCTAAAACCAAAAGTTATGAACTGTAGAGTACCTCAAAGAGAAAACTGACTAAAACCAACTCCGAGTGTATCACTATGTAACATTCGTAGTTTGATGTAAAGAGCCGAGATTAATAAACATAGCAACGGCAAAGAATATTTCATATTAATCCTCTGAGTATAATGTGTCCAGGAAGGCGTGCCTCAAGTATCGTCTGCTTCAATCATACGAGCTTAATTGGACTCCGTTTCACATTAACGTAAACAATTTTGTAATGTTATCTTACAACTTTTGTTAAACTAGTTGTATTAAATAGTCAAAATTAAGTAAACTTTGGATTAACTTTCTTCGTACTTAAAAGGTAGATAACCTTTAAAGTATTGTTATAGGTACTTTGAAGGTTCTAAAATTATTCTGCGAGCAATCAGACCTCTCAAACCTGGTGAAATCGTCTCTGAGAATTACGGGCCAAATGTTTTGGTGCGGAACCTCCCTGAGCGCCAGAAGTCCCTTGCCTGCAGATACTGGTTCAAATGCGACTGCCTCGCTTGCTACGAGGACTGGCCGATTCTTAAGCAGATGAAGTTTAAGGATCCGATTCTAAGGTATTTATACTACAAAGTCTGTCGTCCGCGAGGGCTCTTAAATTATCAAAACATTATCATTTTGCAAAATGTCATTGACATCGAAAGACACAAAAAGGAATGACTGCATTTGTAACTATGTTTACAATGATTACAATGATTACAATCACCGCAACTTTTTTCCAATGTATTTAGCATTATCGTAAATTTTCAAAACCATTTTACACATTTCAGATGTCCAAACATATCATGTTCCTGGAAATACAGACCGAATACAGATAAAACACCAGAAAAATGTCCAAAATGTTCCGTACCTATTGAGAAGGGCTTAATAAAAGTTTATATGGAAACAGTTGAAAGGTGCCTTGCGGCATATAAGGTGAGGATGCATAAAAACCATGGAGGCACATTCGTTCTAAAATTCGGACGTTAGTGTGATAAAAAAATTAAAACGCACTCAACGAAATGTAGATTGTAATGATGCGAAGTTCTTTAAAGAGTAACCAACCGCCTAACTAGGCATAATTAACGTTTTAATGGGTATTCTCTTTGAGGGGCTGCTAACTATTCAGGCAACAGTACTACACTGCCCCGGCCGGGTGCGCCTCGGACGCTGAATAATTAACGAGGTCTGCACCTGTTTGATTAGTTTCTACTGGAAACCAATCACTAGTGTTATTTGAAAATTATAAATTTAATTTTCGATAATAGCAGTGATTTTCAACCTTAAACTGAAATTGTATATCAAATTGAAACTCTATTTTTGATTTTCACTATCCTTAGAATCTAGGGTACAGTTTCAAATAACATAAAGTTTGTTTAAAGAACGAAATACATGAGAATGGAGATTGTTGGTGTTGTTACAAGGAGATTAAAGATTTAAACTAAACACTTAATAAACTACGAGTATTCGATTATTACGGTTTTATTCTGTAAATCCAACTGCACATTATTTTCTCACATCTTTTGAACGTGCAATAAAATAGGGAAGTTTGAGGGTGTGAAAACTTAAATAATATGAACGTTAAAGATTACACAATCAGTATGCAGCTATTACTAACGCTGTTAAATCCATTAACACTCCAACACGACGCCGCATTGCAGCTAATGGCATAATTGCATTCGCTTACCGGAACCATAATCCCTCTCGTATCTGACTTGATGCTGTTATTGGATTATGTGGAAGCAATTCAATTAATATTTCACATGCCGATGACTTCGTTCCTAAAGATTTGCGAACAGACTATCAAAAAGCACCCGCCAAAACAGGCTCATGGGCGACATTTAGGTCAACACGAGTCATCTTCGTTAATGTGTATCTATTTTTATTGTGCGTACTTATTTGACTATATTCATTGCAAAAATAAACTAAATACATCAATAGTAATTTGTGAATCTATATATATATATAAAAAATGAACTAAGTAGTTAATTGCAGAAAGGAGCCAGTTTGATGGATGAGGAGCAACCCGAGGCAGCTATAACTGCGCTCTGCGCCGCTGTGGATATGTACCACCAGGTGGGGTGGCTACCGCATCGCG
>NW_013524846.1:119717-132811 GCF_000836215.1 Papilio polytes
GCATCTTCTCGTGTAGCCGCTTCTCATGCGCCAGCACCGCCTCCTCCATGCGGATCACGTTAGCCCTACGAAGAAACACCTTTGTTAAACAGTGTCCTAACCTACTGTTCTATTACCGCTTGATATGGTGGTAGAACATTATTTTGAGTCTTAACCAAATCATGTTTTAATAAAGAAAAATAAAAACATTTAAAAAATCTAAGCTATTATAAATTTAAGCACATCGAAATAAAACTTACTTGAGTCTTTCAATTTCACCCTTAAGGCTTATGTTTGTTTCCGTGAGTTGGGAAATTCGCTGCTGCAGGAGAGCCAGTTGCTTTTCATCGGTACCTTTTTCCGGTGTTTTCTCAGGCGGTTTGATAGTGTTATGCAAAAGTACATGCACCTGAAAAAATTTTAATTGCACCATATCCGGATTACTATTTACTATTGTTGGGACAAAATAATTGTATATTTAAAGGAATTAAAAAATCATGTGAACTTTTTCTCTGGCGCAATTCAATTCCCTAGCGAGTTGCTCAGCGTTATGCTCGGCGATGGCTTGGGACTGCTGCGCGTCCTTCAGCTTCAGCTGAGTCGCCTTCAGTAGGTCGGGAATCGGAGTCAACTCTTGCAACTTCTCTTGGAATTTTAACTGCCGTGAAAGCAAACGAAAATCAATAAGTTAAAATAAATTTCGTACATTGAACACTTACGGCTTAAACTACCGAATGAGTTCCATTAAAATCATGCGAATATTTTATAGTTTAAATAACCACTCATTATTTTATAGCAAAACATATACGCATATAAGATTACCTTAACTTTCTGTATCTCGAGATTAATTTGTTCACTTATTCTCGTATTGTCCATGTCCATCATATCCATTTGTCGTTTTTGTTCTTCTACAAGTTGTTGTGCTTGCAGATACTAAAACGTATAGATGTAGTAGAAGTTAATGTACACTTATTACTCGTGTATTTACGAGGTTAAATAATGGATACCAACTTTAACTCTATAGTCTTGGAGCTGATCGTTTTGCTCCTTCATGAGCACCCTAAGCTCGTCGATCTCCTCCCGGGCCTCGCGGTAACACTGCTTCAGCATCCTCACGCTCACTTCCTGCTCGAACGCCTCCTCCCGCGTGCCCAGCAACATGTTGGTATGCGTCGTCAGTCCCTCAAACTTCATCTCCAGCTCCCGCAGCTTATTCCCCACCTCGCGATGCTGGCACCGCTCCTTCTCCAACTCTTCTTTCTTCTTAAGGAGTTCCGTTCGGAGCATAGCACACTGAAATACGAAAACACACATGTAAAAGCTTTTCTTTAGTTATAATTTGTTCTACTAAAGACAGTAAGTAACTGAACCTCTGCAACTTTAGTCTTAAAGCTTTCTTGCATCTGCGACAACTGAATGGTCAGCCTCTGTACTTCCTTTTCAGCAGGAGTCTGTAAAATAAACAGGAAAATTAACAATAACATCAGGAAGTATTCATAAGCACGTTAAGAAATACTTAATCGATTATCATTGCTGACAAATACAGTTAATTTGGAATATATATAAATAACGATACATCATCTTACCGGGGGAGCATTAGGGTTGCAGGGCGCCGGACACGGCGGACATACTCCACACTGAAATCAATTCAACCTCATTTTTATGAACCATTGTATATTCATAATTCTATAAATTTAATTTTGCACGGTACTACATCTTTAAGCTATATATACCTCCAGATGCGTAAACCACAAATCCATTAAGGTTAATGTGAATAGAGCATGTCACCGGCAGAGACTACACTCGTTACAGCAAGTAAGATAGTCTGTCTACTCTACGCATCCAATTACCCCCGCAACGCGCCGCTACGCTCAAAGCAAATTCGCACAGAGTCTATTGCCTTTTTATTTGATACTAATTTACAACGTTCAAACTTCAGTTATTTCAATACACAAATTGAGTATATGTTCTGTAAACATAAAAGTTATCCATATGACATACCTACGTAATATTTAATTTATTGACGTTATAACAAAACTATAGCAAATTATTTTCATGACATACTGCCTGCTATTACATGTAATAAGTACTTTGTCGTCATAAGGGCAGACACGCGTGTGACGGGCCCATTGTTTGCGATGCCGTACAATTCTGCCTTTGTCGTTAGTTGGCCGTATAATAGACTCATTGTACTTTATATATTTGATTTCTTATTTAACCTTAATGTAGAAATGGAAGATGATATCCACGGGGAGGGAAAACTGATAATAACCTTGTATTATGTTGTTATTGAGTTACTGCTAAGTGTATGTCAGGCAGATTGTTGTCTACTCAATATACTTGTGAATCTTTTGTTTCTGAACGTACTGGACGCCGTTACTTAGCCTTTTTATTAATTACACATACTCACGGCCTTTGTCATTGGAGGTACCGGGGGTCCTCCGCCCTGAAATAAATTGTATTGTCAAACCAAAACAAGAAAAAAAGCTTTAATACGTTATTTTGATAGAGACTATAATGTATTGTACCACAATATTTGTAACTAATTTGTTCTAAAATTACCTACAACACACACACACCTACAATTGAACCTTATAGTTCAATAGAAAACATTATTGTTACAGCTCAGTTGATATTACAAACTGCATAAGATGTTATGAATAATTACAATTATCAAAGTATTTACTGTCTCACCTCATGCTGCTGGAAACAGGTGTTTGGTCCGGCAGCGCTGCCGCCGCGGCACGCACTGCCCGCTCCTGCCTCCTTTATGTTAGCCATTTCCGTTCTAATATGACGAACCTCCAATTCCAATTCACCTAGCTGCTTTTCCTTTAACAAAATGATTGCAACATTTCTCCATACATTTTAGGTAAACGAATTAATAGGATAGAACAAATTATTGATAGCAATTCTCGTTTTATTACCACTTATAAACAATGGGCGTAATACATCACATTAAGGTAAACAAAACCTCGACAATGTAAATTAAAATATATAAACGGTAAACATCCGTATACTTACAAAGTTTACACTGGAGCTTTTGTAATTATCAAGTTTATCGATGAGCTCTTGTGGACTTTTCTCATTAATGTGTTCTTCAATCTGAAGCAAGAGATAATTACATAAATTTATGAAATACCTAAGTGACTATAACTTATTACAAAGATATAAAGCTATACCAAAACATAAATTGCGAGAAAATTAAAAAATACCTGATTTGTTTTTTGTTGGCGTAAAACGTCTTGATTTATCGCAGCTGCATCGCCCTAAACAATTAAAATTGTCAACATTAAAATTAAAATGAAACGACTTCAACTCAGATGTATTTTCAATAAAAATTTGTATCCAATATCCCTAGTATCTATGGAGGTCACAGTATTTACTACTATTCTATACATCTCTATCAGTCGCTATATTTAAATTCACTTCCATCAGCCGACAGTTATTATCTAGACGTACCATAACTAAAAAAATAACATTCAGATAAGCATTTATTTCTGTTTAAACTAAAAGTATTTTTCCAATACTATTACAGTTTTTTACAAAACCAATTTACAATCTTTAATGATATTTTTTCTGGACCAATCAGATTTGAAATAAAATATCTGATATCAGTCTCAATACCTCGGGGTTATTCTTATCGAGTTTTTCGCTTAGGATTGAATTCTCAATGTTCAACAATTTCAATTCCCCTTGCAGCCTCTTGATCTGGGCGCGACACATCTCCAAGCTCTGATCTTTTGTCATCAGCTCCTTGTACAAAATATACCTGAAAACAAACAACTCACCGTGCTGTACACATCTTGTACTCCTTGGTTTTCACATCAATTATATTTTTGTAATCAAAAGTGTTGTTTCATGGTACTGGATTTTACTCAATTATAAAAAGTCACGTTGACATATTTAAAAAAACTTTTTTTTTTATTGTTGTATATTCAAAAAGTTCGTATTATATTTCGTACAAAAAAGGATTAATGTCGAAGTTACCTGACATCTATTTGCAATAAAATTCAAATATGCAATTATAAGTAACCTCGTCACATTCATTAGAACTGAATAACGTTTAACAAGACAATATGCATAAATTAAATACTAGCTAAAGACACCTTGCAAGATTAGGGATAGCTACGTTATAGTAAATAATCTATATAAATAGACCCGAATTCATTTAGAATTACAGCAATTAAATTGCCCGATCTAATGAAAAAGTGAAACTAAAAAAAGAATTGCAAGTATTCATTGCCCTCTACTTTTAAATGGATGGCAAAGGAGAGTGAAAAAAATAAAATCGACTTTGCCAAACCTTTTGACTTCTAAATCAGCATTATCAGCGACTAGCTTTTCCTGCATATCGTAGCTCTCAGTCAGTTTCCGGGTAAGATCAATCTCCTTAAAAAAATAAAAAGAAACAAATCGTCAATTATGTATTTTGCTATTTTTATTCGATTATATTAATTACAATAAACGCGTGTGTTACAGTTTTGACGTACAGATTTGCTTCGAGTGATCGTCCCTCCTGGTAACGGTAATCCCGGCATGTTTGTGTGTCTGATAGCGGCCAGGGCGGCGGCGGGAGCGGGGCGGTACGTTGTTAACTCCGGAAACATCGGCTCTGTAACAATCACAATGTCACCACGCCTCTTACGAGCTTCTAGTTCCAAAATTTTCCAAGACATAGACGATAACAAATTCCAGTAACGACTAGACTATATTCCTATTCGAGATTTAAATGATACGACTGTAAGACAAGCAGAATTTTGACAACTTCGACCATTTGATTAGAGTAAGATTGTATGTAAATCATTTGTGATATTACAAATTCAATAACAATCTGTTCTATTCGTATATTTACTGTGTACAACAGAGATGTGAACAGAATAGCCACCATTTTCCTCGAATACTACCGACAATAATTATAATCAAATGAAATTCAGCTGCCATTAAATTCAATTGCGGCGGCCGGGAATAGCGTTTACTGATAAATATTCGGTATCAAACGCAGCGAATACTAAAATATTCAATACTATCTGTTATTTTAGCATTAGTTTCGTCCTTTTGTTGGCAGTCCTGTAAACGTGAAACACGTAAAACCACTTTTATATTTTCACACGATACATACGCCCTGTTCTTGCTGACAGTTTTAACTGTATGGTAAGTTAAACCGTATAGGTAAAGTATTATCTACATGCGGACAATTATAACTGTCTGTAGCGGCTTTATTAAACAATTTAATAACTAATCATTTTTAAAAACAAATCGACACAAAAAGCCACATACAGACAACTCGGATAAAATAAAATCTCGAACTGCGGACATGAAAAAAAAACAAGAAAAACCAATTTGGAAATGGTTAGACGACGGTTACGCAAAGGTCTGAGAACAGATAACTTTGTATTCTTATGACTTATGACAAAAAATATAAAAATAGTTTACATACAAAAGAAAACGAATACTGAAAACGTAACTCATAACTATTATCTGTGGCACTAGCAGGAATATTGCAACAAGAGATTCTATTATTTACTGTACAGCAAATCAATTGACTTTAATAATTGACATAGTTAAAAAAGAAAAAAAAACAAGTTTTACTATGAATCATTCACCATATAAATTAGTCGCTAAATCATTATGTTTAAAAGGATCTCCTTTATTTTTTTTGAATTGCTCGACTTCGGCACCGACTAGCTTCTGAATAGTTTTTGTGAGTCTGTCGAAGCGCTCCATCTCGCGGAGAAGCAGTTCATTACGCTCCCCGAGTTCCTTAATGTCCGCCTCGTTCAAAACAGCTTTCTACAACAAAAACAACACTAGTTATATCTTTTTAACCAGATGGATAAATACCAGGTGAAAATGTGTTTACTGTAACTTAAAGTTAACAAAAATATCCTTTGTAACTATTTTCCAAATCTTACATTTCATTAACTGTAAGGCAAATGCAGAGGAAACAAGTTACTAATTTGCTTAATTCATCAACACGTCATTTCCTCTAACACTATTTAAACGGAATAATCAAAAACTATCACACATAACATAACATCACATAAATGTTATTGATTTTTATTATAAACTCATATGTAATAAGATATTGATAGGTTTTCTTGTAAATTCAGAGTTCGTTAATTTTCTATTGGATTCTCGAAGACGTATTCCTTTTGTGTTTATTCCACTTTGCTTATTTTATGTCATCTTTTCCTTGTCTTCGATTACGTATCCGTCTTCAATTACATAGCAATAACTTTCATCTCAGTACACAATTTTGTTAAGAAAACTCGGTAATACCTTTTGTAAATTAATCAATTTTGCCTTAGAATCTCTTATTATTTTAGCACTTTTTCTCGTGTCGTGATGGACATCTTGCAATAACCGTATTAAAGGATCGTTTGTATCCATTTCCTCCGAACCTGGAAAAGTTATCGAATCTAGCCTAAATCAATTGTAAATAACTACGAGTACATCACTTATTTGTTCACAAATAAAAAAGCATCTTATTAATCAAAAAGCTTCTTTAGGTAAATTACAACAACAAGATTACTTTGTGACATGAAATCCCAAATTATTAATTTAATAACATAACTATAGTCCTTGGGAATTATGAAAAGTTTTTAAACAAACTCCAATACAGCTTATATAAACGTGATAAAACTGAGTACTTACACGGTGACTTTGTTGGCCAAGATTTCTGTGTGCAAAGTAAAAGAAATTAACAGACATTTGTAGTTAATGGAAAGGATCATACTAATACAAAAAGATTCTTAGCCGAAGCGGTGTGATCTCGAGTTTTTAATTGCGATAGTTAATTAAGTATAAAATATTAAAATTTGATTATTGCCATGATATGCATTTGTAATTCGCCTTTATGACAAGAACTCATACATTCACAAATGATTTGGAAAGTTTAAGTTACATTAACTTTTTAATCTACCTTAGGCACTTTAGTTTGTTCACAACATTTGTCTGCCTTAGCTTTGGGACTGCCATGAATCTTTTGTCTGTCCATCTCAAGATTCTTGGGATGGAGAAGAGATCTCACGCATGTGTTAGGAGTGCGAGGCATCGCGTCCTCGTCTGTCGCAGCGAATGTATCGTCACCTCGGTCGGAATGTTTGTCTAGGCGCAGTATTTCATTGATCTTTGTTTCCTTACGAAGACCCTGTAATCCAAACTAGTGATTGAAGAACCAACTAATGGATACTGACTGGCTATCATTACACTGCGGGGATTAAACAATAATCTGTCAAGTCATTTAGACAACCGATGGTCATTAAGTTGTAGATATACATACCCGTAAAAACATTACCCATATCAGTGGGGCGATTTCAACTAAAATTATCTAAAACTATCACACAAACAGAATAAAACATTTTCACAACCGACAATGGCTTGTTTTTTATGAAAATGAAAAAACAGAAATATGTATTTTATAATAAAACGAAGTTCTAAAGCAATTACCGCTGAATTGAGTGCCATTACCCCATTTCAAGCTATATAACTGTGCTCGCTCTAAAAGTTAATTAAGTTCTATATTTATGTGCTAAAACAGGTCGACAAATTGACGACCGCGTTGTCTGCAGCTTCGAATAAATAACAACTAGACTGAACCGAGCACTGACTACACTTTAAATTTACACAAATTTCGTTTAAAACTGTTTGGCATCTGTACTGCGGCGACCGTTCATTTAAACGAACCTCCTTTAATTATTGCACTGAACCGCAGCTAAGGGTAAAATTAACAAGTACACTAGTAAGACACAAGTAAGACCACTTTTGCAAAATGAATAGCTCGCGACGTTGATTTGACTTACTGTTGAAAGCAAATGTATCCATTTGCAAAAACTCACAATAGTCCATTCAAAACCTAGACAGTTATCGCTTGGTGATATACAGAGTACTTCATTCCGCTCGGCCGCTTTGCCCTTGCGTTTGCCCGGTCCCCTGGTTTGCGCGAACTCTGGACTGCTGAACGTTTTGTCCACAGCGATTGGACTGATCGAAGATTGTTCTGACCTCGTGCCGGGACGAGTTCTCTTCACGTGGGGCTTTATATTCTGCAAAAAATATCTCAGATACGTTTATTCAAAAATTTTTAACAAGTATTTCGATACAAGAAACTGACATAAGACTTGTAAAGAATGAAAGCTATCCTAAGGTCTTTGTTAAAATTATTTTACATTTTAACCAAAAACTTTTATTCGAGATACAAATTGAAAGTCTATTCATAAAATCAAAATGATAAAATAAATTCAGTATAACTGATTATATTTCAAAAAATCGTAGAATGTAATTTCGATACGAAAATAAAGCAATAAATTAATCGACTTAGAAAAATATATAGCAAGAACGCTACAAAGACATCGTGCTATTAAATGTAGACATTCGTCACTTACAATTTTAAACAGTACAGAATTTTTTCAATAGAATTCAATACATTTTATAAAATGTTTTCATAAGTGAAGCCAACTAGATTCATGCAGAATCGTAGATAAAATAACATCATTTTTTGGGACATTGTTTCAAATTGCTTTATAGTAACTAGCCGTTGCTCGTGACTTCGGTCAGTACTTTTTAATTTATTCCTCTTTATAACATTAGCATAGATTTATCATTAAAGCATATTTTTGAATACAGATTTTCCTATAATTATTCATCTATCTCTTTCTAGGTCTACCTCTACCAGTATACCCCTACATAACGTTCTTCTTGTTACATGTGATATATTGTATATTTATGTGAAATGCATTAATGTACTTAATTATAATTTTAAAAGGTCTTCCAAATAATTCCATGTTTCTCGCCACTTAGTGTATTTACACGAAATAAAGATAACAAAGATCAACGTTTAATTTAGTCTGATCTTGAAAGTACTAAATACTACATTCTAAATACTGGTAACATTTTGAATAAAGTTAAATGAATATTTAAACGGTTTTAAAGGAAGCCATATTTATTCTGACAAGTCGATAATCACGCAGTTCTGAGTAGTCTAACCTAGTATAGTGCCATCCGAAATTTGTCGGCGCCACAATTTTACACTAGACCCTGTTCAGATACACATGTTCAGTATAATTCAAATTCACTCCTAGTTAAATGAGAGTCGTCAAGTTTGAACCTTATTTTACTACAGGACACACATAACTTAGGGCATTTGGCTGCGTAGCGAGTGTTCATACACATAATAAATATTACATGAAAGGAGTACATCACATAAAATGTTTGAAAAACGATTTAAAAAGATATAGACAGTTGGAATACCACTATTCTCGGTGATATACGTTTACTACATCTACATGTTTATAACACATACGAGTATATCATATTTATTTAATGCAGAGTTCGATTCATCTTTTCTGATAAAGATATTATAAAAAAGTAAATTAGATTTGTACCGTACCTTCATTTCTATAACAGCAGAGAAGCCTTCAATAAGATAAAAGAAATTATTTATTCAATAAATAAAGTAAAACCTACAAAAATGTATAATCGTCTGACAGTTGTCACTTTGGAAAATTCTTGTTGTGCTTGAAGGTTCATTTACTTTTAAAAATAAGTCCGGAAATGTTAAGCTTCTCGGCAGCAATTGCGTTAGACGAAGTAAATAAACGAAACATGTTTTTGATCAGTACAGAGTTGATTTAGGGCCGTTTTATTTCGGCAGATCCCAGGGAGGTCGAGATGCCGAGCCACTGCATAGTCCTAAAGTAACGATTACACGTGGTCTGACCAGCGCGGCTGGTCGACTTTAGCATGTTCAGATATTCCTCTTTGTAGCTTCATTTAACTAAAGCTGACTAAAGTTAGTCAATGCTAAAAATATATATTAACGTACCCGTATAAGGTTTATCATAAATAAATAAATGTTACATTATCACGGCCATGATAATGATGTTTGACACGGTTTAAGATTTTACCCACATTGTATGTTTCTAGTTGAATCCGACTATGAGGGTAATGGAGATTTTAAGACGATTAATTAAGTCGAAATACTTGTGCAATGGAAAACTTTAATTAATTGTTTTCTTTTTCATACGTCGATTTGATTATCCTAATTAACTAGTTTGATTCCAGTCAATGATTCCTAGAAATGATTTACTTACGAGCAAACCTCATCTGATAAACTGAATTCATATTTTAACCAGTTCGTGAGCCCCCGGGTTGTGGCAAGCACGCGTCGCTCTTTTAAACTCCTCTTTTATCAGACTCTATATCGAAGCATGTGGTTTTGACGTGTATGCTTTTTGACGTTTTGTGACTTTCTTACAAATACATTTTTACCTTTATTTCTTGAAAGTTTTCTACTTATCAAACACTTAAAGAAATCAATCTAAAAGTAAAACACGTGGCGCATTGTAGATTTCTATGATAACTCACATTCTCACAAGTATTTTATCAACGCGCATGATCCATTAATTGTTTAGGCACACAAACCGCAATAATTGTATCACGGAGATAATAATTGATAAGTACTCAAAGATATAATAGTACTAGTTAGAATTATTTTTAAAAGTTGCCATTTATTGATACTAATAATTAAGAAATATCTAGACTTAATGCAGAACCTCACTCCTATCCCGTCTTTTGCAGAAGAAGACTCTTCTTTCCTGCTTAATATTGAAGTACTGTTTAAAAGACTGCGATAAATGCGACGTTTTTTGGTAATTGAAGGAAAATGGTAGACACAACAAGTGATTCAAAACGTAATAATAATTTTGGACCAACTGACGTTAATTTTGAAAAATTGCATAAATAACATGTGCATCAATTTAAGTATTTAATCTCAATCTACAAAATACTTACATAAAATGCCTAACATTTAATTCGTTTAGCGTATCAACGAAATTATTGCATTAATAAAACACAAAATATGAGTCGTGCAGTGAAGAGATAAGGTTTATTATTGCACAGCAAACTGTTCACCGGGTGCATAACACAATTGTCGCAGTGGTAGAAAAATAGATAAAGCAGTTAATTCAATTAAAGTGATGTGTAAGGCTTCGAAGAGTATGATGGCAGTTCGCTGGCGACGTCCGAGGAGCTGAGTTGGGAAAATGGCACAAGGTAAGTAATACTTATACGTTTACATAAGATAACAAAGAAATTAGTCGATACCTTGAATCGTGGCTGTGCGGCGACAGTGATAATTTAATGACTGTGGCGTATTATCTATTTCATGAATGTTTTCCTAACTTATTTAGTATTCTCAGGCCCGTATGTTTAAATACTATTGAGTATTATAAAGAGTAGTATACTAAAGAGTCTTTATTCAAACGATTAGAGCCGATCCACCTACCGCTGTCATTTTCCTTGCCTAACCCCCCTTACTGATCTCTATTTCCACTAACTTGTCTATCGGCGCGTCCTTGAAACCCTGCGACTACTATGCCCGATGTATGTTTTCTATCTTAACACCACGAATAGCAGGCGTGACAAATCGCTTAGTAAAAAACTGTCTTATGTTAGCAGTGTGGGCTGTCAGCCATAATCTCATCTTTCAATGGAAAATACTGTTAAAAATATGCGAGCACATTCTAAAACAATTGGACATACTATCAAATATCGGTATCTATGTATTCTGTAAACAATCGTAAAAGTATAAATACAGTACGCGGAAGACACTCCTCCTATGTTCTCAGAATCTAATTAGATAACATAATACATGAAGACCGCAGTGCACGAATTGTAAATCCGAGAAATAATGTTTCTATATAATTGAAGATTATTATTTTGAACCTCCATTTACTCATTACTAGCTATTCCCTGACATAACTAATTACATTTAGAACTTACATTATTCCAGTTAAATTGTGTTTGCTTTAGTTGAGTTTAATTTTACACAACAAAAAATATTTAATGTCTTGTGAGTATTGTGTTATCACAATGTAATTCCTCTAGTACTTTTGTTGTAGTGGCTTACTGTAGAGCTTTTCACCTGGCTTATAAGTCACTACATAACATCAGGCAATCCTATCGCCACGTAACAGTCGCTAATAAAAAGTTATTTCAGAGAAATATACTGTAGACGAATCTTTTTACAAAACTAGCAGACTAAATATGAATATCAGTGAATATTTCTAGTGACCAATCCAAATAAAGTGTGTTGAATTTACATTTAGTTACATTAAATTGGAATAGTTAGATGAATTGTCGATCGATATATCTTACCAGTATTTGGGCATTCACATAAATAAACAGGGGTAGAGCTCTCACCAAAATTAGCTGCTGCACAAAAAACCTGCTCACCTGTGTTACCACGACTATAGAGAAGACATATTACGAAGTAATTCCCGATTTTATCCGATGAGCATCTAAACTGGAAAAAACTATAGTTTTCTTCCCCTTTCCATCCTTTTCTAACAAGAAAAGGATAAGTATTTATATCTCTTATAACTCAAATCACATTAAGTATTTAAGCTTTGCATTTATGGAATACATTTAATCTTGTAATGCACTTGTATGGCGTCGGATACATATATACTCGCACCTACAGCATACAAGAACGATGCTTGTGACATGCGTATGTAGGTAAGTCAAATCCTTTGTATACGTACATATCTGATGCTGTGATCCGAATACCGTCAGCGTTATCCTATTTCGTAATTGCTTCGTTTGTATTTGAAACCTGCAAGTCGGAATTGATGACGGCTCCCCTTTACGTGCACGTTCACTATTTAGATCGAAGCTAAATAGGTAGTGAACGTTCAGGCACCAGCTTCAATTAAGAAAATTCTACACTTAGCTCAAATTATAGCGCAATTTATATTTTAATTATGAATAAACATAGAAAAAAATAATAATTATCAGTCGACAATTATTTCCTTGAGTAAATTAAGTTTTGTTTGTTTCAATATTTAAATATAAGCGTTACTTTTATGGAATAAATTAATTGATTCTAGTCTTGTTATTACTTTACCAGGATTGGTTACGTTTTCCTTCATAAAATTAAGAGAAGTAGAATCATGTTTCTCTCTTTAAGTAGAAACACATTGTTATAGTTATAGATTGTTATAAGCGTATAAACACACGTGTAAGAGGTAGACAACCCCTTTTGTGAGGTAATAGCAAGATATCAGTGTACTTATTGTCACGGTGTCAAGAAGGCCGGTCCGCCGGCGCCGCCG
>NW_013524846.1:134780-155002 GCF_000836215.1 Papilio polytes
AAGTAATTATTTCGTTACTTTTTAGTGTACTGTTTTTTTGAGAATATTTTGTTTTGTTTTTAGTGTATTTTGTTTGGAAGTCGGTTTTTTAAAGTATCTAAAAGATATAATAAAGATCACAAGTACTAAGACATCATAACTCGAAAACACATTTTTACGTCGATGATCTTTAGCATATCAATTAAATATCACAATCATATCATATCAGGGCACAAACACGTCTGTAGGGATGTTCGCTGAATTGGCCAGCGTTTATCGCTGGTAATATTCCATCGCGTCGCCGCGGGCAATACGGCGCATAGGTTAGCTTACCTACTACCGTTATACGCCACCCTTTGTGCAATTTCACCAACCCTTGGGGTGTCCCAAGCTCGGGTTCCATTAGATATATTGCAAGTCAGTTAAACTAAGTCGGGTAGACAGAGATACCAATGACAAGATCGCTTTGTAACATGCGTGCACTGCGTAAATGGTAGACGTCGACATAGTATTTAGTGAATGGTGATAAATTTGATATACTCGTACATTATAAGATGTTTTTTATTAAAAGTTTTTGTACATTCGATATACTCGTAATTAATCAGCGTTGCGTGTGTCAATCACTACTGTTTGATAATGTACCTTTTTTTAAATAAATGAATCAAAATTAAAGCAAGTTGGTACATATGATATATTCCACGCGACGTCCGGATGACCCGTCCTTGATATCAAAAAGAGGTGGATTGTCTTTTTTTGCGTTTTACTTTTAAATCGATTAATATGCATTATACGAGTATGTTGAAAATGTAGGTTTACTTGTAATAAATTAAATGTCTGACCTTAAGTATTGTATTGTTAGCCAATAAATGACATTGTTAAAAGTTTCAGTTTAGGTTGAATTCATTACCGTGCCCAGTAGCTTGTCTATGTTTTGTATTTACTTCCATATTCATCATAACCTTCAATTTCATTACCAGGTGTTGGCGACGTATCTCTTAAAAGAATATTCTACTCTTTACTTGAAGTAACGTATGCATTACTATTCTGCTATTCTGCATCCAGTTACTTATCTGTCTCTCCCTCTCTCTGTCTCTCTATCTCACTCTCTATAAACATATTTAAAGGATTGAGAAGAAGTAAAAGTGTGTAAGAACATAACAAATCAAGTTTAATTTAATATCCATCGTCATTAGAATATCAACATTTTAAAATAATGTTGTTATTAAAATTATTTATTACTTGTCTTATGATACGTTGCTTCAAAATATTATATGGTAAATGTTACGATAGCGATGTTTAAATCGAGTCACGTTGTACTGTATGTCGTGAGTTTTCACAGATCATATACTTTTGCTAAAATAATGTCATCTCTTTTGTTTGGCAATGGGAACCAATCAGTTGTCTTGGTCTTGGAAACCAAGAGAATTTTTGTTTTGAAATGAAAAAATCAATCTTTTAAAAACAGATAAAATCGGCCCTAAAGTTTTAATTGGATAAAATCAAAATAACGAAGTTAAACGAAAAGTATCTATAATACAATATTTGGTTAAATATTTGGGAATATTCAGTCTACCATCCAATTAGCATATGTATTTACGTTTTTACATTTGATGTAATAAGATGAAAGAAAATATCCCAAAAGAAATTGCATCATTTAACTTATCTAAATGTTTGTACTAAAGTATACAAATAATTACCAAGACATACTCTGTAGTATACAAATAATGTTTCTTAATTTGAAACTAATGTGGCTTAATTACTTGCGAGTTCTATTTAATAAAACACGTGCATCATATATTGTTTGTCGCCTGTGAAGGACTGTTACAAACAAACCGCCATACATTCACGGCCTCACATTCTGTAAATATTGTAATTTACAACTTATCTTTTTTTTTCACTTTTATTTAGCGCTGTTGAACATCGGCGTGGTTTATATAAAGTCGCAGATCGGAAGACTACTCACGTATGTCGGAGCCTCTTTCCCGCGCTACGGACATTTCTTCTTTTGCTTAAGTTTTAATTAAAAGTGAATTAAAATGTTAAAATTGTTTAGTTTGTGCTGTTTGTTTTTTGTTTTAATTTTGGGTAAGTTATTATACATTTTTATCGGCCTTGAATTTTATGCCACGAAGTTTTCCATGAGTCAATATTTCAATTACATCCTTGTTGAAGGCTGTTTTGAAAAAAATATGTTATATGGTAATTATATTGTTGTCTAAATAGTTATTTAAAACACATCGAGAAATATATAAAAAAAAACATTTATTGGAATTAAAACAAGTTTTTGTTAAATATCACACATATTGTAAACAAATTAAAATTTGGAAAGCTTGTGAACCTAAAGAAATATAAGTAAAACGTAGTAAATAATATTATAACTGTTATTATAATAATGCGCATCGGTAGTGATCAGTGACCACTTGCACATTTGCAACCTTTTCGTTTATATAATATATCTTACTTATACGTTTTAATTATGTTATAAACGCACAAATTAATTACCCTTTTCCTTTTAGTTTTTACTAGAGTTTTATGTCAATAAATTTCTAAGAGCATCTTCAATATGCAAAGCCCCAATTTTATTTTGCGCTGTCTTACCCGGACCAGTACGAAAATCATTGATTTAGAGCGTCTATCGTTTCAGATCAAATACTCGTATACAAGAACCAGCCTTACCAAAAATTCCAGTTTTTTCTTAATGTAAAACACAGTAAACCTGTATTGATTAATATATTCAAATAACGCAATCATCATATATGTTAATTTAAAATCTTTGATTATTTTTCTTTATTTATTGTTTTAGTTGTAAAAACATTGCGAAGGACGACTTGTGCCTCTAAATGCTTAAAAAGCATTTTTTTTTCTTCGCAATTATTACACAATCAACACAATCGAAGTGTTTTCAGAGAGTCTTAAAAATGTTCACTTATTATTTTTCTTCGCGTTATTTCACATTTCAACTTTTTGTAATGATGAAAGGACGAGACATTCAGAGCGATGACCTGGTACAAGACGATGTAGTTTTCCCACGCTACCCTTGAGACCGGGAAAGCTGCTTCTAACGCAAGTTCTCTTTGGACTAAATACCAGTTAATCATATTTAAATTTCCTAGAAAGCAGTCATTGCTTCACCTTCACCTATCAACCCAAATCGCCAGAAGGTAAATTGAAAAAGTAGGCAGTTCTTAACCAGAGCACTTCGACTCTATCTGACAGACCTCAAGTCATCTCGATATTAGAAAGCTTTACCCGTTTAATCCATTCTTTTCCATATATTTTGTCTCTGTGCTGTTGCTCGTTGCGAGTCTTTATTCAATACATGTTAGTAAGCGATTCACACAAAAAGAATAATAAACTGGTATGTCCCTAACCATGCACCATATACCATCACATAATTCTCAATAAATATGCAGTGAGGCCACAACCTCTATATCTTCACGCCGACAACGGCTTCATTACAAACAGAACCTTTTGAAATCACTACTTTAGGGAAATATCCCTCTATCTACGTAATAACGTAATGCAATAATAACTATGTACTAAAGGAGGAAAAGTGTACTTAAATATTTGTTTGATAAAAAGTCGTCTCTGCATTTAAGATTTAGAAAATGATTTTTAAAAACTTTACAACACGCGCCAAAAAAGGTTTACATTGAGGAAAATATATTGCATGTAACATATTCAATTTACAGTTCATAGTTCATTAACCCATCCGATTTGTTTTTTATTTACCCATAAAATTACAGCGGTTTTTAGTCGAGTAATCATTTGTTAATTTGATCTTCATGGACTTAATAAAAAAATTGTAGATTATTATTTGTTTATGTAAAGGACTCACATTACATATATGTAAATGGAACTAATTTTTGGATCCGTGCTACCTGCACAAAAAAGGCCATCGAACTACGAAAAAAATCTTCATGGTTGGATGTTCTTTACTTATACGTGTCTCTCAAACTTATTTCACAATCAAAATCACACTAACGAAACCTCTTGATCGTAGATTATATATTCACATGCGGCAATAAACGCTGTGATATTCTGGAAATGTGGGATTACCCGCAGTTATGGGCACTAAGAAATTTTATAAGATAATATATATGATGCTTAGATACCCCACCGTATCGTAAACTTGTATTCGTTCTCTTCTCAAGCTAAATTTATTCAAAAAATCATATTTTACTATACAAGTAAAACCAACTAGGCCAGAAAAGGAAAATTAAAGTCGTTATCCTGTCCAGTTATTACACAATTACTTAATACTTACTAACGAGACATTTGCCTCAAATTTAACTTTAAAAGTATTTTTGCAAAGCAATGTAGTCTTGTTGCATTTTAGAAAATGATGAGAATTAGACAGTATTGTCTATATACATGTCATTGATGAAATTCAAGATATCATCGTCGTCACCATAACAGAAGAAGTCTGGGACGACGAACTTTTAAACTGGTCGTTACTCAGAAAGCCATTGAATGTTCATCTGTTTAACTGTTTATTAAAACCAACAAATGGTAAATAAAAGTTTTGAATAATTCAACTACTAATTATAACGCTCGTTGATCGAATTTCTTTAACTTCTTATCATGCAATGAGATGTCACGGTCAAAAGTGATTTGTGAATAATATTAAATCACGATTTTATGCAAAGATTGTTAAAGCGTCCAATTGATGATTCATTTTCATTTTGTTTCAGTGAAAATTTTAAAAGAAAACTAACCAAAAATAATATAACTATCAAAAATGTTATTTCATAACCAACTACATTTAAATTCAGATTTGTTTCGTATTATACTACGAGTACAACCAATCAATTTATTTTTCCTAACCCATTTGAGACGGTCACCCTCCTAACAAGAAACTATATCAGAGTAACTTTGTTATTAATTTCACCAACTCGTTCCTGTCGTGTCAAGGACATTAATGAATTAAAAAAAAAACACTAATAACTTCTTACAGCTTCACATCTTTGTCATAGTTATTATATATTGTACGATAACTTTTAATTTTTCCTGAAGGAAATGACTTTAATTATTCACTATAGTCTGATTCCAAGCCATGAATTCACGCATACATTTGAAACTGGTTATTATTATTAATTATATCGATTTGTACTTCGAACTGTTGCAAAAGATTACCGCAGTTATTAATTATTTTATTACACTGTGTTTTACTTTTATAATAGGTACAAAGTATTTACACAACTTACCTGACAATGTTTTATATGTTGCATGTTCATAACAAAATCATTTTTAAAACAACAATATGTTTGTTACACTTTGTATGTTACGGTCATAATAAAGAATCGGTCGTTTTTCAAATTACCAACGACAAATGATTAGTACAGGCAATATAAATTATTGTCTGTAAAAAAGTTGGTCTTACAGTACTTTGACTTTAATTCCTTTATTTGGTGAACGATACGAAGAGATTCTTCGCCTACTGTGTGTTCTTTAGAAGTTTAGCATATCGCATATTTTTTTCCTGGAATTTTAGAACGGACAGTCGGATTTTTTGGTTTGTAAAGTTACAAATCGTGTTATTAAAATTGTGTCTTAAATATTCATAAACAAAAAGAATTAAACATATATGTTAATTATGTGAACCTATACATACTGACAAAACAAATTATTCAACAATTAATATTTTACACTATCTTTTTACTTATCCTAACCATTTGTTTTGTCTCACCATTGAATGTATAATAATAATTATGAATTCGTGTCCGTATGCAAATAGAAGATACTGTTGTTTGTGTTAAGAAGTTCTTCTAAAAACAATTTTCACACGTCATTTTTAGAGAATTTAGACTCATTTGAATTGCAAATTACCTACACTTGCCACCATTTTAGTTGCAATGTAAATGCTATTCATTAAAAAACAAAGTTGCAACAAAAGCAGATGATTTGTTTCAAAGTTACATTGTACAAAATCATATTATGATATACGACTTAGAAAGACTGGATCGAACGGATTGAGTCGACGTAATATATTGCGGTCGCACGCCCTTCTTTAAATAGTTAGGCAAATGTTCATAAATACGAAAACATACATACGTATATCATAAAAAGGCGGTTAAAGCCTTCGTTTACAATGTTAAAATTATGAAAAGGGCCATCGCTTATCTGTATAATCAAATTGAATGCATGAGGCGCGGAAACTCGGCCAGTTACTTTACTAAAGACATTGGAGTACTTTACCTTAAAACTATTGGCGATTAGACAGCTGTGAATTTAAATATTAGCTTTATTACATGTTAGTTCAGAAAAATGCTAACAATAAGTAAATAGGAATGGAAAATCTCAACATAAGGCGGCACTTTATTTCTTGTTGAACAATAAATTCTTCAACTAGGACCAAACCAGAGAAGAATTCTCTTATTAACTTATTAGCTTCAGTTTAAATGTCACAAAAATGATTTTTGTCAGACCCTGTAATTTGCACAGAAATAAGACGTTTAACAACTTTTGGAAAGCAACAGGCAAATAATTTACCGAGATTGAAAGTCTAACCCTGCTCGAAACAGCCGAGTACTTTTCCCACTAGGTAACAAGATGTTTATCATTATTCAAAAATTTGACTATTCATAAAAACAAAAACCGTATGACGTCGGCGAAACAGGTTAAATGAGCGAACACGTGCGTGAGGCCATGGACAAGGCCACCGATGAACGAACGAAGAATACTTTGTACGATGTGGTCCAAGTGGCGAGCGTTACGCGTAACTGATCGTCTTGTAAATATTTGAACACTTTATAATTCCGATTAAAATAGTTATAAGATGGAATAATGAATAGTCATTCTAATCAGATCAATGTCAATTGTTCGTTACTTTGCTATTAATGTTTGTATTTTGAAAGCAACTGTATCGTTTATTAACAATTGCACATTTGACTGTGTTTCAATACTTACAATTAATATTTGTCTTGTCCTTATTAATACGATTGCGAAAGTATTGACCTTAGTGAAACAAAAATAAAGATTTAATTAAATTGAAAGTAATTTTAGATCACTTTGTAGAAGACATAAATGTAGCTTAAATTTTATTTACAAAAACATTGCCTATATTTAGACTGTTCTGTGCAATTTAAGTAAAAAGTCATAAACGTTTAAGAAGTATTAAGTAAAACTTATTTTTACTTTCGCACTTATTACTTTAATTAGAAATGTTAATTAACAATTTTAATTGAACTAGTCGTTACCGAATTTGTGAAATTTAAGATAAATTATGATGTAATTAAATACTTTGTCAATTAATTAGTAGGTTTAATGCAAGGAAATAAAATTACTTTGATCTGTCGCTTTGATTTAAACCACAAATCATACTTAAAAACAAAACCGTTACATCACGTGCGTCTATTTCATTTTCAAAATGTATCTAAACAGCTTCGTTTAAAAAAATCCAATTCAAAACCAGGGCCAAACTATGCCCATAATTCTTAAAGATAACATTGCCTTGAAATAAATGACCATGTTCAAAATGCAAGGATTTTGAAAAAGTCAAAATATTCAATTTAAATAATTACGTTCATGTTACTAAATTTATTTATGTTATTTTAGTTGTATGTGAGTAGGTTTGTCATTGAAATATTTAATACGGCACAGTTAAACCACTTACGATGAAAGCCCATTAGCGTTTTTATCAGCGGCTCTCCTCCCAGCTTTGATAACTAAACAATGCGAAGAGCATAAATGAAAGCCGGAGGAAATTATTTATAGATGTAAGCAATCGTGAGAAATTTATGTAGAGGAGGAACTAACTACTAATCAAATACTTAGTGGAATAAAAATAAATTGTATGATCACATGATGGCCACAAAGTAGCACTTAGTAACTCACCGCCTGACTCTTGGCAGTTGCTACGAGTATTTATGTTGCCACTGACACACAATGTAGGTTTCATTACGACTGTACTAATACAAAGAACGAAAAAACCTCAAAAGTTTCTACTGTACGAGTTATATGACGTTGGGATAATCTTCAAGTAAATCTTTTTCTGCGCAATGCAAGTAACAAGAAATGGGATATGTTTACGTATATATTCTTAGATACTGGTATTTAAATCTATTCTCTAATTATTTTTTATGTTTTAGAATTTATTGCTATCTTATTTTATTAGTCAAATAAAATTATACGTTAAAAGCTTTTTAACTTAAGTGAACTTGCAATTAATACGTTGACCGGCAATCTGGCTTGGAATTAATAAAATTGACAACACTATAATATCTGACCTTCAAATTAAGATTTATTTGCCGGCGTGACCTTCAGGACAGACTGTCACAGGCAGGTGCTTTGTCATTAATATAATGAACAATTGCAAACATAAGAATTTTTTACACGCTAACAATGTTATTCATTTGTGTTACACATAGTACGATATTCGTAATTCCAAACCTATTAAAATTCCTTAAACTCCTTATTAAATATATTGGATTGTTTTAATTTAAGTTATTCCAATCTATAAAACTGAATTAAACTTTTTCACTGTTGAGCGCTTTGTTGATTAAAATTTGTTACAACTCAAATCCAAAGATTTTTTTCCCCAAAAATGTCTTGTAAAAATTTCGTATTACATTTCAAGTAAATGGTACTACAGAATTTTGGAAAACGGGTGATTGTATCAACCAATCACAGCCGACAATAGTTGCATCTGAAAATATCAAGTTATATCCAAGCTCTCCTATACCCTAAAGACCAAAATTCAACATCCAAACATATTTCATGTGGATGGCGAAGATGAAAGTCAAAAATACACTTAAGCAAAAGCTTAATATTCTAAAAACGTTACATAATAATATGAAGTTTTGTTATTTATGTAATAGTAAGATTTCATTGTAAACTTAACAGCAGAGCTTGAGTTTTTCAATGTCACCTACGTCATCACCGCGATAAAAGTTCTCTCACTGACCGTATCACTCACTAGGAAGTGTTTCGTTTCAATAAATTGGTTTCTGTTCGTGTTTGTTTGCACATGTCGGCGTAGCGCAATTGATACGAAACCTTTCTGTCTATAGGTATCATTACATTTTACAATATTGAATTACAGAATAAACTCTTTATAGCGTCACTCGATGTAACGTCAAACTCCCTAAAACCTATTAGTTTGTCTTGTTTACTATACTAAAATACACTCAAAAATATGTAATTAGTATAGCTATAGTAATCTATAGAAATACTTGCTAAAATCCTAGATTCCTAGATCCTACATTCCTAGATAAATTTTCGTTTTCTTCGACTCTTAAATAGTAAGTTACAAATAATAAAGAAACGGGACCCAAGTAATAAAGAAAATTAATTTTGTGACCTTTTAGTTGTTGTTCCAACGTCTCGACTGTGCAGTTATTAGTAAGAAGTGTTTGTAAGAAAAATCTCGCGGGAAATTCACTTTGTTCTATTACACTCGATTGAAACAAACATTTGAGAGCTCGATGTCATTTCATTGGTTTCGCTTTAATTTATTTAACAATTTGTAGTAAAATATTATTAAATAAGATATTGCTTACAAAATATACCAAGATTGGAGATAAAACATTCAGCATTTCAAAACAGTTTTTTTTTTAAAAAAAGTTCGTATAGGTCAGGCATATTTTTCATTTACATAAAACGGTAAATTTTTAACACAAAATTTTCTTAGATCGGATAATTTAGTAAATCAGCTTACCCTTGATCGGCATTTTGTGCTGTATCAGCATCAAGTACGTAGGTATATTATAGTTTGCGTGGTGCCAGAGTCGAGCAGTCTCTGCCGCGCCGCGGCTCCGCGACCGCCTCTTGCGAGATTCATTTGCTTGTTACATACATTGATATCACATCGGTCTTTATAACATAATGAGGGAGCTATATGGTAAGTTATTAATTACATCTTAATTCGATTATGAACTTTTGTACTGCACCACAGCGCTACTATAAACAATATGCACACATTTAAATTATTGTGTAGAATATTAAATAAATAATATGTTCTATTAAAAAACAGCACTATATTTGATTAAAACAAGATATGAATGAAGCAATGCGAAATCCTAATGAGATGCGATACTAGTTATCTTTAAAATAACATTATTTGTAATAACAGTTTTTTTTGCAGTTAAACAAATGTAATTAAAACTTTAATTTCTTGTTTAATTTATAAAACACAAAGATTGATAATTCGCCTGTAACAAAAAAGAAGCAAAAGGTATAATTTGACAAGAAACCTGTGGCCGCGTTCACCGGGAACAATGCCGTAATATTCGATCGTTTAATTAATTATCGTGAACCTTCGTCAAAACAATTGTGGACCAACGTAACCAAATTTGTATTACATTTAATGTTAACATTAATAACAAAATTTGAGTTGACTGTTGGGATTATTGTTTACAATGTGGATATGGTTACTCTCTAAAACAAGTCTTTTATAGTAAAAGGTAGCAAACGAGCTAGCAGCCATCAACATAGAGAATATAAATATGTACGTCCCCTTCCCTATCCTGTCCTTGTAGGAAAAGAGTGCAAAGGGTAAGAGGACTAAGATTATTACTCATCAGACGAAACGCGGAATAACTTCAATTTCACGCTTGTCGTCTGTGTGGTCGAGGTATTGCACCGGGAAACCGGTCCATTTATGCAAAATATGTTATTGGAGGCTCTGCCACTGTCAAAAGTGATTTGAAAAACAAACTCATCAATGTTCCCCACTTATAGTGTTTCGGTATATTTAATATCTTTGAACTGTTATACAGAACAAGATTTACGGAATAACAAAAGAAACGCTACAATCGTTTTATTAGTTACTAGCTGTTCCCATGCGGCTTCATCCGCAGGAAATTATAAAAACTTTATTTTGTCTTTTACATTTGTCAAATTATTAATTGCAAATGGCAAATGACATGATGACAATCCATGGCAATCTTGTTTCCATGATGTTAGCAGCAACTTATGGTCTCTTTCCCACATTAGTATTTTTATCCAATTTATTTACCCACTAAGTTTAATAGCGTGAAAACATATAGCCTAAGGCGTGACGTAAGTGTAGGGCTTTTTATTAAAAATAGTAATTATTCAAAAATATGCTGTAATTGCTATTAAATTAATATTGCTGTAAAAGATCTTAGGCAACAAAGAAGAGTGTGTCTACGCTTTATTATAATAGTATGATGTAGATGAGTAGTTATAGGGTGAATTTTCAAAGACAAGAAAATAAAAAAATAAGTGGTCGTACAACTCTGGATGAGATCATTTCCAAACGGAACGCGACCGGATTTAAAAAGAACTGATATGATGTAACGGTTGTTACAGGTAATTCTCTGAGTGAGAAACATATCGGTAGGCGCCGAGTGGTTCCGGTCATCTATTTACAAGGTTCCCATTACGAAGTCGGATACGATGTGGTAAGAATTATGTTATTATATTTTTGAATTTGCTTTGCATGTAATTAATTCTCCAAAAAAAAAATTATAAAAACACTTTTGAGCGTTAAATTGTTTTTTTTCGTTAAATTATTTATTTTCTTATTAAGTTTAACGACGAAATAAACAGGAAGTACCGCAGATTACATTTCCCTTCCCACGATAACATTATTTCAACTAATACTGTAGCAAACTGCTGCGACACGACAGCGTTACTGTTGTACGCATATTGTTATGTGAATTTTTTAGGCCGACGATCGATTCATTGGGAATTTTATTTCCATTGGGCTGGGTACTTCTAGTATGTATAACAAACTTTCCTTGTTCACTTCGGTGTTTAACTATTAGTTCAAAGTATCGCATTGTTAAAGACGTTCTCATCGTCCTAACTTTGAAACTATTGCTTAATACTTGAACACATAAAGTGAGGAATGTGTCTAGTAACATCGTTTGTCTATTCTCACCTTCAAACTAAAAATTCTAAGCAAAAACTGTCTTGGTTTTAAACTTTTTCAAGAATTAGTTCAGTTAAAAGTAAAGTTTAAAATATAATTATTATGTATGTACATATATGTAAAAAGGTCCTCCCATTTAAATTTACATTTTATTCATATTTAGTATAATGTCTTCCATTGTAATGATTTCTTATAAATGTAGTAGATATCGCAACAAAACTGGCTTATAAAAAACCTTTATAGTATTTTTATTACGGACAATTTTTACGTTGAAAAGTTGAAAATTGTTTTATTGACAAATAGTAGTAATACACATTTCCGCCATCTAAATCCGTGAATATGACGCCTTATAGCTAATCAACTACACCTAATAAAATATAAATAATAATTATATTTTAAAATTACATAACATTACAACCTACAATAAGTTATTCACTGCACGAATCTAGATAACTAATCTAGTTGTCTGCATAAATTATTCCTGTTATAATATGATATCAAACAACGAAACATGACATTCTTATTTGATGGTTAACTGTTAATAGTTGTAGCCAAGTACTATCAACACATTACGCGTGTTTTATTGATTTATTATTTATTACTAGTAATTTGTTAGAAAAAAAACGTATCATCAGGAAAGTATGCAAATCAAATAAAACTTTATTATTTATTCGGTTAAGCCACTCGAGCATTTTTGAATATATTTGCATACCTAGGAAATATATTATCAACCATTGATTAAACTAAATGGGAATCAAGCTGGTAACTTTCACAAGGCATAAGCAGCACTGAGTGATGACTCCTCAGCTTGTGGTACCGGCTGCCCTGGACACATTGCCACTTTTGTACACTTCTAATTATACACTCAAAAGATCATAAAGTCTATATTTATATTTAGGTATATTAAAAATATAATATTTATAAGAGTGTAACGACCTTGATAGGTAACTGCTTACTATGGATTTGTTACGATTTATATGAATAATTTATTAATACCTACAAATGGCTATCATTAGAAGTAAATCAGGGTGATTTTTTAAATAACAAAAGGCTAATTACAATGTTACTTTTATTTTCAGGGCCGTAATTTTGCCTCCGTTATACAAAGTTTTCTTAAAACATATCAAGGGTTGAAGGACTTTGAAAGGGAATACAACACAGCCGCGGGGCGCGCCGCTTACGACAGCACACTGGTCAACATGAAACAAAGGTATCCCTACTACGTGAAGGAGATACAAGGGGTGGCTGATGGTGCAAAGGTTCCTTTCTACCAGGTCAGTCTTCAACACATGTAGATATTTGAAGCGGCATGATTAAGATATAATTGCATCAAGGTTACTTAAGCTATCAGCTGGTAAACACAGTAAACTGGGACGCGAACAAACAGATAACAAATATATGTAGTCAAAGACTCAATGGTTTAATAAAAATACAATAGACGCGTTACACTTATGAGAACGTAGACAAATACTCGTACATGAATATTGCAATAAAAATTTATTAAAACTATTGTTTTTCAGTTGTTCTTACTGCACATGGATGATATTATCGGTACAATCAACGATAAAAACTCAAACCGTGTTGACAGCGGCGGCTGCAGTGACATCGCCTTTAAATCACCGGAAAACGTAATTATACATTATTCCTTAGTGTTAGAAACCCAATTAGAAAACGTAAGCGATTTGGGTAAACATCAAAATTATCATGCTTAAAAAAAATCCATGTTTACTATTTTCTGACTAATGACTTCACTTTGTATTGTGTACATCTATAACAGGTGGTGCTCGGTCACACGGAAGACGCGCCGATGGAAACAGTAAATCATTTCTACATCATGTCAGCGCATGTCATACCCACACCGGAAGATAGAGAACTCGGTGTAAGTAAACTACATAAAAGAAGTAATGGACTAATCCAGAAAAGAACTGAGGACGTTAGAACGACTGTTTTAACAACTTTTTTCTTCATGCAGGCTGTCGAAGAGAGATTTGCATCGCTTTGCTACGCCGGCCAGCTCCCAGGCTACACGATGGGCTTTAACGAACATGGCCTCGTCTTTACTATCAACACACTCAGTCCCCTCGTTCTAAAACCTGGCAATACACGTAAGTCATTAAGTCGTCAACTGTTTCTTTATAAATTGGATAAAACAAATATACGAACTATCAGTAATTTATAGAATTGAAAATCTATTCCAGCGCGCATGTTCATTACACGAGCTTTATTGACGGCGAGGACTCCGGCTGATGCTGAAAAAATCCTCCTGGACGAGGGTCTGGGCATCGGCAATGGTTTCTCCACCAATGTCATATGGACATTTGAGAATGGAGAGCGAGATCTGATGAACATCGAGGTGGCGCCCGATCTTGGCGCCAACAAATCTATTCTAAACATCCATAAGTATACAAATGAAACACTGATGCATTGCAACGCGTAAGTATTATACGAAGATGATAATGATAGACAAGAAGGCTGATAGAGATGTATTAAATAATTAGTACCTAAACTTCAATTGAGAAATGAGCAGGTGATAAAATATTATATTAAAAATAGTTGATAGAATGTTTCGGAGTTAACTCGTCACCAACTTTGCAGATACCTACGTGAGAAAGTGCAGGAAGTGACGGGTGACATAATAGATAGCAGCGTCACCAGGATGAAGGCGATCCACAGCCACGCACCGCCGCGCTCCCGCCGCGACATCGAGAGTGTTCTCTCCGACACCACCTATAAAGACTATCCTGTCTTCCAGACCAGACTCGACGCCCCAATACAGACTATCGCCGCCGGTAAATCATATTATATTACCTACTTTAACTATATCATACAGCATGACAAGGAATTACCTTATTTGGGAAGGGTACACATGATAGTTATTATAAGCCTTCCTCCCTTAGATCAAATTTAAAAAAATGGGACCCACCTGCAAGCATTACCTAGGATAAAAAAAGAATTATCAAAATCTGTTCACTAGCGGCGGAGTTATGCCGTAACACACATAAAAAAACATAGACGAATTGAGTACCTCCTTCTTTTGGGAAGTCGGTCAAAAAGAGTTGACGACAACGCCATCTAGTTAACGTAACGGGTCTTTCCCATGTTTTACAATCCTAAGACTGGGTACACTCAGCGCTTTCAGCGCCCTCTTTAAAATAGCGAGAGTTCTGAGAACTATCAGATCGCATACATTTTGATTTTGACAGATCTATATCACTGAGTACTTTATAAGCTTACTAATGTTATCATACTTCATACGAATATTATAAATACAAAAGTTTAGATGGATGGATGGATGTTTGTTAGAGTTTGTAGCCTAAAAGGATGAATGGATTTCGATGTTTGGTGTTGATGTAAAGGATAGTCTGGTAAAACAGTTTTTTTTTATTCAAACAATGAATGCAAACCACGCGCTACTTCTACAAAATCAACTGCAATCAACATTAATTCAATACAAAATTAAATAAAAGTACTGTTTTATTTCTAAATGCATTTATTTTAATAGATAATATGACTAAATTCCATTTCAGCCCAAATCTATTCACCTGCATACTAAATGATCCTTGGAATCGTTTTAGTGACATCACATTGACCTAAGTTTCTGTTGCAGGTATATTTGATATGTCAGCCAGAACATGGAGTATTTACATTGACAAGCCTGACAGCTCAGAGCCCGTTGCCATCCTACCAATCAGATTTTCACAGTTAAATAAAAATCATTAGAACCATTTATATATCAATAAAATTATAAATTACACATTTACGGAGTGTCTACTTACAAATGTTATCTGTGTGGTGTTATGTGTAGAGTTTTACTCAAATTATTCAATTCAGTAGAGAATTAGAGAGAGCATTTAATAAAGTAGATTATTTAATTCAGTAGAAGAAATAATTTTCATATAATATTGCTTACATAAAACCAAAATAAATGTTCCATTACCAAAAATCCATAAAAAGCATAATGTTATATTCTTTATTTCACAGACAATATAATATTTCACATTACTCCATATAACTAAATTTGTTTTTGTGTTTTTGTCATTGATAAAATGCCATCCAGCATTTAATATGCATTGTATACAAATTGTGTTTTAAATATTTCTGTGATTGTAATTTTTATCAATAAAGTTTACTCCTTCACTAACTGTTTTATTCAATTTTATTTTGTAAGATAAGGTTATACTCTTAACCCCTGAAATTATTATTGCTTTAGTTGAGCAATTATCAAGTATCAAAAGTGCTAAATCGTGTAATCAACGATTTTACTCAGTGAAATATGTAAAACATGATGATTTTAAAAATATCTTATAGTGGTTAGTGCTTGAAGTTCTTCCTGCCTTTATAAATCTTGTCAAACAATGACGATTTTTATTTTTATTTTGTATTATGATAGAACTACCATGGCATGTTATAGAAAATATCATACTAGTATGAATTCCTAGTACTCCTAGGAATAACTTACAAAATAAACAAATAACTTATCTCAGTGATTCTGAACCTCTTTGTATCGAAGTAATTTCGAATCTTTTGATAAACATGTAAGAGAGCTTATATTCTATTGATGATATTGTATACGTTGTTTTACACTGCACTTCTTTTTAACATTATTATCTAATAAAGATCTATACTGAATTCTAGGTATAAAAATTTGCTATTGCTATTGATGATTTTTAAAGTAAAATTGACAGTTAATTGACAGATTGTTTTATTTTAATAATCAAACTGACAGTTAGACATTGCCATATGAAAATTAGTAGTTATTTTCATGTTTTTCCAAAATTAGAAATATTTTTAACAAAATAAGTAGACGTTACTGTTGAAGTACGCATTTCGGTTATTCTCTGATTCACAAGTGAAAGTCACTTGCATTTCATTATCAAATCTCAGGATTTAGGTACTTTAATTACTAGATAAATGTAGATAATCCCATTAATGTTGTTTCTATGATCACTTAATATGTATTGTTAAAAAAAAAACATTTTATTTAAATTAATTTTTTTTAACTTATGTTCTTAAAAATGTTTGTTATTTGGCTATTCATGGAAATTTACAAAGTGGACATTTAAAGAATTTTATATTTGAACAAGTGAATGGTAGTACGTGTTTGAAATAAACCACAATCACATATCTTTTGCAAAAAAGACTTTTGCGAAAAATCTTTTACAGCAAATTAATATATTTTCACACACATTATAATTGTTGAAAAAATAAATCTAACTGTTTACTATGGTTTTTATTCTTATCCTTTGCACGTTCTTTGTTTTTTTTTGTATAAAATAAGATTTTCTACGGAAATTCTAATGATTATTTTAAACTAGTAAAACGCTTTTTACTGACGAGATTTAGAACAAGACATCTAAAATTATTTTCAGATTAAAAGATGCAATAAAATAGCGGCGACGAACTTGTTTATTTCGTCCAAATAATTTCATAACCATAACATGGTTGCGAAAAATTAATGAATGTGATCCTGGTGGTCCGTTACCATCATCGGTTTTTTTTCAAGTTTGAAGTTTGAAGCATCCCTGACGCGCCATTGTAGTTGTGGTTGTTCGTGTTACTTAGTGTCATTATGCATAGATTCTGTGTTTTTATTAAGATTTAGAGCTTAAATGAGTATATTTTTCTACAAATGTATTAGTGAAGATAATAAAAGTGACAATAATGCGTGCCGAACCCTTATGTATGACTAATTACCATCCCTGAGTCACCACGGTTAGTTTAAGTTGATGTCTGTCTGAGGTTATTTGTTGTGACATGTAGTTATATATCTAGAATAATTTATCATCCACGATTGTTAAAAAATCTTTAGTATGATGTACATGATAATCATATAGATGACCGGCTTGTTTTACTGTGAAATCATAATTTTTTCGCTTGCTTCAATCTTGTATACACCCAAAGCCTCTCTTGGCGTTGGTCTTTTTCGTAAAACATTAAGGGTTTTATTGCATAAAAACGAATTCATTATGCACTTATATGTTTAGTTTTGTTTTTTGAAGTAAATAAAGTTTCATGTCTTTGTTTCCATCAAGACTTAGTAGTAAAAGTAGGCTTATTAAATAGAAAACAAAAGTAAACGCAACTCTTGCTGGCCAGTTATAAAAAATATATTAAATACATCATTGATTACCATATGCCAATAGCAGGCATACCACATATTTCTTTTATTCGCAATAATCCATTTTCAAACTTTACACATATTAATTACACATATTAATTAACAAAAACTAGTACAAAACAAATTACAACCTGTACAATAAAGTTTTTGAAATGGAGAATTACAAGTTTGGATCCTACACCTATTATAAAACAATTTATAGTAATTATAATAACTTGATATGTTTTTTATGTGAAGAAGGTGTCAGTCAGTGTAAATAATATCATTTTTTAGCTTCACCATGTAATAGACAAAGAAACTGCCTATTTATTATATGCAAATGAAGTTTGGAAGAAACAGTATTAAAGTAGAATCAATAAAATGCTTTCAAAATAGTGCATTAATGTTTGTTTGTAGTAGTGTACCAGATGTTAAGTTATAGCACAACCTAGAAACGCATAGATTCAGAAAAAAATTTGAAAATGCAATTGTATGTAAGAACCCCATTCATGATACCAGAAAAGTTTTATTTGTATAGTGTAATGTTTTGGTATTTTCTATATCAGCTTACTCTTTGTCCTCGGTGACGGGCTTAGAACCTGTACTTATATGAGGTGATAACCTTACAATTTTCTTAATGATACTGGCTTCATTATAACCAATAAACAGTTTTTGTGGGTTAATTTCCTTCTGTTACTATATCTTTTTATTTAATTACTTATTTAAAACAACAAATTGTCCTTTTGTTGTTTCTTCTACTAAAATTTATTCAACTATTTATCACCAGTTGATATCCTTTTAAAGAAAAACTTATTATTTATCATGTGAAAGGTAGTCAACGCTCGAAATAAAGACAACTTTTTGGCTTTTGACCATAAGTAATAGTAACCTTATACTAACCTTAGGTTGTGCTGGTAAATTCTAGAATTCACTGTTATTTATGCTTTTGCCTATACAGACATAATAAGTTTGAGTAAAAACATTTAAAAAGAATGCATTTTGCATAGTAATAAATGTGAAGTGTATTTGCAGGCTTGTTTAAGCGGGTCCGCGTTTCGGCGCGTGGGGGGCGCGCAATGGAGGCAGGAGCGCGCGCCCTGGACGTGCTGCCCCTGCTGCAGGAGCGGGTGGCAGCGCTCACCGGCGGCCTGGACCGCAGAGGGGGACCCATCATATGGTTCCCCGCAAACTCCAGGCGAGACAGGGTGGCTCCTGATGACTATAGGCGTTTACTGCACTACCTTATGACCATACCCAGGTATTACATTGATACAACCGCAGACATGATGAACATCTTCCAATCTATCAATTCATGAGATCTTTCAAAAGATTTTATTAAAAGTGCTGGTAACTAAACTGCCAATGATAGTTATGAGTGAATGTTATGCCGTGTGTCCAATAAGGAATCAAGTGACATGTATGAATCACAAATTGTAACAAAGGAGTTTGTATATGCACACATGAAAGTTAAAGTTATTCGATAATGAAAAACATTTTGCTGCTACTGAATTTGTTAATAAAGGTTGTAAATATGACTTTACTGTTTTTATTAAATAATATTAGTTTTATATGTATGTTTTTCATTGGCTCCTTAAATAGGTTAACATGTATTTAAGGAGTTATGATAAGAGTATTTAGAAATTGTGGATTAGCTTAAAGTTTGAAATGTGGACAGTCTCAATTAAGATGCCAATGAATTCAAGGACCAGGGCAATTAATATTTTTTTTAAAGTAATATTTTCCTTTGTTGATTGTTAATGTTTATAATTCTGCAGTCATTAAAATTCACCATAACTATTTGTTTGTTTTAGCGATTCGGTGAAGACGCATGGCTTTACCATCTTGATTGATATGAGAGGTTCGGCGTGGGCTGCTATTAAACCTATTTTGAAAGTTCTGCAAGAACATTTTTCTTCATCCGTCCATCAGGCCCTGGTAGTTAAACCTGATAATTTTTGGCAAAAGCAACGCACAACCATCGGTTCACACAAATACAAGTTTGAGGTGAGATACGAATTTTAGTACATTGTATTTTATATTACGACTAACAAAGAAAAATTGATAAATCCTTTATTTCAGACGACCATGATCAGCTTGGAAGCTCTGCCTAAAATAATAGATAGCACACAATTGACGTCTGACCTCGACGGTACACTGCATTATGACCACCCGCAGTGGATCGACTTGAGATTGGTAAGTGTGAGTGTATCGGCGAGGGTGTCGGGTGTCGCCGATGTGGGGAGAATGCGAGTGAGAGTGTGGAGTGTGCAGGCGCTGGAGGAGCTGGTGTGGCAGGCGGGCGAGCTG